>NW_020956409.1:43715-71259 GCF_003031625.1 Empidonax traillii
CCCGATCCTTCCCAGAGCCAGCCCGGCCTAGCCCAGACCCGGCCCAGCCCCAGCTCGGCTGAGCCCAGCTCTGGCCCAGTCCCGACCCGACCCGGCCCGGCCCCGGGCCCGGCCAGCCGCGGGCCAGCCTTCCCCCTCGCTCCAAGCCCTCCCGCCTCCCGGCGCCGCCCCGGTTCGTTTCAGGCAGCGGCGAAGGGCGATGCGGCCCCCACGCCCCGGCGGCCCGTGAGGGCGGCGCTCGGCAGCGATGGCCTCGGGCTGCCCGGCGGCCTTCGGGGATCCGGGCGAGGTGCGCGAGGGCTTCCTGTGCCCGCTGTGCCTGAAGGATCTCCAGGCGTTCCGGCAGCTCCAGGCGCACTACGAGGAGCAGCACGCGGGCGAGGACCGGGACGTCAGGGCGCAGCTCCGAAGTAAGAGCGGCCGCGGTGACGCGGAAATCCCATATGGCGATGGCTGCTTCTACTGCGAGCGGCTGACGGTACTGAAACAGTAATTGACCGGCTTACGACCGAGGTTTCAGTGCCATGTTTCTGTAAGTCTCCTCAGGCCAAGCGTAGCGTTTACATTCTTCCGATAGTTTCCAGAAATAAGTTCTAAAGCAAGCGGTAAAAGACATTACTTTTCAAATGTCGTTTATGCACGATTTTTATTATTGGCCTTTTGGGGTTTTTTTGTTTGTTTTTATCTGAAAAGTTGGATTTATATTGTAACCTAGTGGATTCCCAAGCAGTACTTGAAGACCACACAGGACATGGGAAATCTCTGGTACTTGCCAAGTTCCAGTTCATTAATATCTTGTTTTGACAGTAGATAAAACTGTGGTTGCAGTTAAAGTGTAACATTAAGAGAGGCTGTTGATGGGAAAAGATGAAAAAGAATGCGGGTGGTGGAGCTGACAGGAGATGCTGGGAGTGTCTCAGGGCTGTGCTATGGATTACCAGCTTTGACTAGTGTTTGGAAAATAGCTTTAAATTGTGTTTTACTAGGATATTTCCCTTTTTTACCCCCTTTGCATAGGCACTGTCATTTTATATTGAGAGAAAAATGTGTAAAAACTGATAATACTTCTGTGTGTTTCCTGCAAAAATCTGGTTCATTTTGTTCTATTTTATGTTACAGATATTGGCCTGGAAGTTTGTTTGTTTGTTTGTTTTCTCTTGAGAAACCCTAACCCTAACAGGGGGTTGTTTAGTACTTTTGAAATTATTTGAACAAGCATACTGCAATTCTTAGTTTGTGCACCAAGACAGTGTTGAACATCCTTGAATAATAACTGGGAATTCGAAGGATTAAGATATTACTATATGATGCCCCAGATGCTGTGAGACAGGTGCCATAGTTTAAGATATACAGTGAAGTCCCTGAATGGAATGCTCTAACCTATTATTTTGTATTTAGAATCTCAGTGCTGCTTTATGACAGACAACAAAGAGCATTTCCTGAAATCTGTGGTGCTCTGAACTGCATTCTGGTTCTAAGAAAGTGTTGAGGATAAACTTGTCATCCAGGAAAAGATCTGTGCTAAAAGAAGAGGAATATTCCACACTGGCTTCTTATGATGAATATTCAGTGACTACCTGCTATCTTTGATAACTTGGCTTTATCTTTTTCAGATCTAGTTCAGAAGGCCAAAAGAGCAAAGAAGAAATTGCTGAAACGAGAAGGAGATGACAGAACTGATTCTGGATCTCAGGAGCGATATGAGTCATTCAGCTATGGTGGAGTAGATCCGTACATGTGGGAGCCCCAGGAAGTAGGTAGGAGAGCTAGAAAGCAGTATGCAGTGGGGATAACTTTTAATCTGAACTGGGGAAGTGCTGCTGCTGCTGAAGTGCTTGGAATTGTGTCCGTGCATTGGATTCGCTGTAGCAGGGGATTATGGTTTGTACATTGACTTTGTGTGGCCTACCTACATTGTGTGGGGAAAGTGCAGATAATGGTCAGAAAAAAACCATGGATGGAATCAGAATCCATCTACCTTTGAGGCAGCTGTTTGTCATGTCATTGTGCCTGAGCTGCTGAGGTCTGCTGAATCTGTGTTTACCTCTGTGGAACTAGCTTCATCTTGTGACTTTACAAATCAGATTAATAACTAAGCTATATAAATAATAACTAAGGTATATAAAATCCAGCTTTTGGGCTGCACTTAAAGTAATTGTTAGTTTGCATGTTTGACAAAGAGATTATCTGATGATTTAAACTCTTTCATCTTTTTTCCTTGAATTTGAGGTGCAGAACACTTCTCATTAAAAAGAGATTTATTTAAAAAAAACCCACAGATTAAAAAAGAAAACAACTCAACCCCAAACCCACTCCTCTGAAGATAAGTCTACATTTATAGAATTTCAAGGATAAGGTGACTGAGCCTGTAATTACAAGTACTGCTACTGGCAATTGCCTGTTACTATTACTGAAACATTGTTGTTATTTTTGGGGGAAAAGCAGCACCATCTCTGGTGGATCCTGGCAAAGGTGGTGGACCCTGTGGTGCTGACAGACTAGGACTGAGACCTTTGGGTCTGCAGCGTCTGAGTTCTGTAGATTATTGTACTTTTATGATTGCTGCTCAAATAATTGCATAGTATAAATATTACCTAAGAATAAATTTAGTCAGAAGGTTCATGAACACTGGAGAAGTGAGAACTGTTTTCTCATCTGAGTGGAGAAGAATCGTAGGGATTTTGGAATGGAATTTGGTGGGTCTGTGAAAGGGACCGTGTGACGTCGCCAAAGCAGTAGCGGAATTCAGTTACCCAGAGGGGTCCTTTCCTATGAATAATTCATCTTTGGAGATTTTTTGGTTATTTCATTAGCATGAGAAAGTGAGATTCTTACACTTACATAGCAGCATGAAAAAGCAACATCTGATATTGAGTTCTACCAGATGGAAAAAAGATTATTATTTAAAATTTTGTCTGTAACTTTGGCTTTTAATACCTGGCTCGCCTTATTTGGAAAAGGAGTAATCTTAAACCAGCATTCTTGAGTATGAATTGTACATTTCTTAAATAGATGCTATTTTGTTGTTTTGAATACTCAGGGATCGGGTTTCTCTAAGTCTGAAGTGTCATCAAGGATTTGATTCAGACCCCCCAAGGTGGAGAGATGATCGGAAATCTGAAAGCATAGACCTCTAGTAATCATTGGACCTGCCTCTTCCTTTTGTTCAACATGTAGCCAGGAAACTAAAGAGAGAACAATTAGAGAACAGTTCTAGTAGGTAACAGCTTGCTAGATGTAACTGAGGAATGAAGAGGGGAAAGAATGTTGTTGCAGATGTTCTCTTTAACATAGTGCTTGTTGTTTTCTGTGGTAGAAGTAAAACACTATTTATTGCTAGCTTGAAGATTAGACTTTAACCTGCATGTTTTATTTAGGGCAACACTGAAAATGTAGGATTCTAATGTGTCTTTGAAACTGGATTTGAACATGAGAAATAAATGGTGAAAAAAAGAGACAGAGGCATTTAAATCTACGCAGAGTATCTGGGTGACTAGGACAACTTTCTGTTATCCTTGCAGGTGCTACGAGAAGCCACCTTCCTGAATTCAAGAAACACCGAGCAGCCAGGATTGATCACTATGTAGTTGAAGTTAATAAGTTAATAATCAGATTAGAAAAGGTAAATTTGGTGCGTTTTAATATTCCAACCTTTTAAATGTTTCCTAGATTTAAAAAAATATATTTTGGTATGAAATGTGCCCATTTATTTAGCAGTACACTATATAAAGGATACTAAACTATGAGTCTTCGCATACTACCTTGAGTACTGTGCATATAAGTTTGACCCTACACTGTGGATATGATTTCTGTTTCTATGCACCATTTTCAAGATGAAGATGCTGCTTCCACATACTTCAGAAACCATCTGTTCTCCTGATTATTTTCTCAGTCTTTCACTTTACTAAATTTCTCCCTCATGTTTTTGTCATGATTGTTCCAGCTTCTCATTCTTCAAAATCTGCCAATGATACACTTGTGTTTTGACTCAGATGCAGTAATGTTGGCTGCAGGAAGGATTATGTCCTAAATGGTCTGATTTGTACAGGTTTGATAGTCATTGTTTATCACTTGTATGAATACGGCACTAGAAATGAACAGGAAAGTTGCATGATTGGTGTGAAACAGGCTGAGATTCCTTTCTTAAAAATGCCAGGTTTCTTTTTCTTGTTGGGCTGAGTTGTGTTGCATTTTTTTTCATTGCAAAAGTATAATTTTCTTGAATATATTTTTTATCTTCTGCCAGCTTACATCGTTTGACAGAGCAAACACTGAGTCAGCTAAAATAAGAGGTGGGTGTGAGCTTACTGCAGACTATTTGCCTCTATAGTTTATCCATCTGAGGAATTAATTGAATAGCTTACATGGTGTGTATTCCTGCTCATAGCTATAGAGAAGTCTGTTGTGCCTTGGGTCAGTGATCAGGATGTTCCCTTCTGCCCAGACTGTGGCAGTAAGTTCAGTATCCGAAACAGACGTCACCACTGCCGCCTCTGTGGATCTATTATGTGCAAGAAGTGCATGGAACTCATCAGTCTTCCTTTGGCAAGTGAGTACAGTCTGTGGAGCTAATTCCTCCTTTTCTTAGTGTACTCCGGGTGCTAAGTGCATCCTGGCTTTTTGCCATTAGAAAAAATATGCTGGTAATAGCCTAGCTGTGCAGAAAATTTGGTCCTTAATGTGTCATTCAGTTTCATCCAGACACTTGTTTGTGAAATATAATACAAAGAATGATTTCTCCATTTTTGTCTCTGTTCCTTCTTCAGATTTGTGTTGCATAACCCTGAAAAAGTTACTCGAAGTAGTATGTACTCCTGGTAAATATAGCTAATATTTAGTGTATTGTTCTATTGAGTACCATGACTATGGTTAATTAAAGTTATCAACTTTAAGAACTGCCAAGGTTTTTCACATTTAAAAATATTGTGGATATTTCCAGTCTTTCCCATGCTCTCCAAATATTGGACATATGCACAACAAATTAAGGAAATTCATCCCTAGGCCTTTAAAAACTCCCTCAGACTTTTTTCCTCATCTGGTGCACTGGAGAGGAGACCATATTTTCTGTGGGGATAAATGACATCAACTGTGCTTTTTTGAGTTTCAAGCACAGAACCTGGACAGCACTGACATAGCTGTTGTACACATTATTCTGTCACTGTGCAGGCTTCAACATGAGAATGCTTCTAGCATAAGCAAAGTAGGTGGTTCTCAGCAGTCTGCTCTCTAGCTGGTTTTAAGTATAGCAGGCTTTACAGTGAAGACCCTAATTCTGACTTGCAGTCTTGATTGTTGTGCAGACCTTGCACGTCTTTCTTTCAACAGTATGTTTCAAATGGTTTTCTAATATTTCCTGAATGTAAAGTTTTTGTTAAAGGGCAGTTTGTTTGTGTTGGTAAAATCTGTTGGCTTCTCCAGTTACTGTAAAATTACCCATGTATCATTTCTAGGCAAACTCACTAGTGCTAGCAAAGAGGCCTTGGGTTCTCATACCAGCCCAAACTCCTCACCTAACAGTGTCCACGGTTCCCGCCGTGGCAGCATCAGCAGCATAAGCAGTGTAAGCTCTGTGCTGGATGAGAAGGATGATGACCGAATCCGTTGTTGTCGGCACTGCAAAGACACCCTGCTGAAAAGAGAGCAACAGATTGATGAGAAAGAATACACGCCAGAAATTGTGAAACTTTATGAGGTAAATCAAGCTCTGTGCTCAGTGTATGTCTGCAGTAGTCACTACTTGACTTGTTACCTTGTGTCCAAGCTCTTACTTTGTGACTTGATATTCACTCGCGTGAGACTGTTGCCTCTTCTAACACATAACAAAGACATATCTGAAGTGATGGAGTCAGTTGCAATACAGAATTTATATCCCACAATAACTTCAAATGTCCTTTTAAAATGCATATTCCTTCTCATCATCTGGAACTAGTAGTTCAGATATGCCACTCTCTTAAAATTGTGAATTTGTTTAAACCAATGATCTTGGTTGATGGGCTGCACTGGAACTATAAGACTCCGTGTTGTCAGTACTGTTTGTCCTCACACTAATGGCAAATGCTTTTTTGAACCATCCATATTAACAGTGTGTTCAAATATGCTTTGCAAGCAGGTACTGACAATCACCAGCTATTTTTTTAGTACAGTCCACAAACTCCCCAGGTTATTATTCATGGGAGTTTCTGTTGGTGCTCTTTGTGAATAGATTTAAGGCTAGAAGTTGTCCAAGTCATTAATTCAAAAAGATTCTGGATTCAAAGAGTCCACTTTGCAGAGTACAAGAAGACTTTCTCTGCTCCTGACTGTACCGTATGTATTCTGAAGATAACTGGAGGGTCTTGTCATACTAAATAGTTTAACTGGCTTTCATCGTGGTTAACTTTGAATGTGCACAGACAGCGTGAAAAGGTTTATGTCAGCATGTTCTTCCAGTAGTTAATGTAAGTTCTTTTATTTTTACATTTTGTTTTAAACAAGAAACTCCGACTCTGCATGGAGAAGGTTGACCAGAAGGCACCAGAATATATAAGGATGGCAGAATCACTTAAGTAAGCCTCATTTGCTGATGACATTTATGAATATGTTATTTCCTTCCTTAAACGTGGGAAGTAGTAAGGAAGTGGTGTGCTAAGGCTGCAAGAATGTGTAAATTATAAGAAAAATTAGTGTTTCGTTACCTATTGTCTTCTGAATGCTCTCCAAACAAAGTAGTACTGAACTAACTATTAATAGCAACATACAGAGAAGTTGTTTGGTTTTGTAAAATTTTTTTAAAGCCACTTCCCAGTGAGGCACTACTGTCAGATTTTGACACATCATCTTTGCAAAGAGGAAGTACAAGGCCTACAATTCTTGTGTAAATGAGACTCTTTAGAACAGTTGCCTGAGCTGGATGCTCTGGCTTCCAAGGAATGCCAGCAGCTGAGGATCATTGGAACGCTTTCGATCTGTTCTCCCGTAAAGCACCTTCGCCTGGCAGTTGTTCTAGGTGTACCTGGCATACCCTGTGCTGTAGTGGATAAACACCATTCTCATATCTCAGTTTTGTGCATAATTCCTTGCAGTAGTTTTTGTTTCACGGGGCTTACTTAAGTCTCTCCAACCCTATCTGCAAGAGGTTGCCAGGTTATACTTCTGGCTCGTATAGGGAGAGAAATATGCACGCTGGTCTTGGACTAGGAAGCAGGTCTTTTGGGAAAGTTATAGTTAACAAGTATTGCTGTACCTGTCCTTCAGATCTAGTGGTTTTAGAAAAATTAGTAACAAAGCTGTTTTTGTAAAAACAGTCCTCCCAATAGGAAGAAAAATACAGAAGGTAAAAAACATACTAAGCTGTTACTGCTTTTTGTCATGACTTCATGAGAGATGGGGTTATATGGCTCAACAAGTGGAAAAAAGTAAAAATACAAATGTCTTGGATAAGGGAAGCATGTTAGAAAACAACAGGCTTCTTACTGATGAAATTAAAGACTTCTGACTAGTAGTGAGTCCCAGAAACTGGAATCATATGGATAGTGAAATTACTTTTGAGAGAGTGATCCTTTTCTTTTATATTTGTGATACAAAAGGACAGGGAAGCTAAAAGCTGAAGAGTCTTCCCCATTAAATCCAAATTTATCAATAAATGGGAAACTCTAGTAAAGTGCCTGTAATTGATTGTGTCCTCATGTGGACCATCAGTTACTGGCATCTTAAATACCACACCCATGTGGGGTGTAGGCTTTTGCTTTCTGACAAACGCTAGTGGAGTTAACTATTGTGCTTTAATGGTATAGTTACTTAAGTCTGTGATTTTTCCACACCCAATCACCTGAAAAAAACCTCACAAAATAGATACATTTGCTAAGCATGTGTGTATCTAATTGATAGAGTGGCATTCTTGTGTTAACATACAGTTTCTCCTAGAATAGTAAGCAATAAATAAAATGATCTTCTATGAAGTGTTCATGTTTGCCATATGATTGTAATTTTCCACTTCTGTCACAAACGTTTTTTAAACATGAGCTTGAAATAAAATCATTCAGCCCTTTAGTGTTAGCAGTTCTTACCATTGTTGAATCTTGATCGTCTTGGGATAACCTGTATGTGTTGTTAGCTGGATGCATGACTGACAGTAAAGTTCTCTTTATTTCTTAGTGCTGGGGAGACAACCTACAATCTTGAACATGCTAATGACTTGAGAGTGGAGATCCAAAAAATATATGAACTTATAGATGCCTTAAGGTAAAAGATCATCTCTCTCCCCTTCCCGCCCCAGCATATGTGTATCTCCCTCTGTTATGACTTCACTGATTATATGGGTAACCAACCAATTTATCTGCTCAGTTGTAAAAAGCATTTGAAAAGGTAGATGCTGTTTCTGTGCACCATCAATTTCTACTTCCTTTTCTGGCCTTAAAATTCCTGCATTCCTCTGCAGTGGGACTAACTAAGCATAGAGGAAACAAATAGGAGCACTGTTTAGGGGGAGGGGGTTGTTTGTTTGGGGTTTCTTTGTTTTTTTAAAGGGTGGGAGTGGAAAGTTTTATAAATTCTAATATCCGAAACTGTTTATGTAAAAGAACATTAGAAATTTTTGATCCAATATTGTCTCTCCCCTTCTGTTGCATTTTTGCTGGCCTTTGTTCTTGAACTGATGTGGCTGTATGTTTGCTTTGATTCAGTAAGAAGATTTTGAGTCTAGGCTTGCATGAAGATCCTCAACCTCATCCTAAAACACTACAACTTCAGCGAATGATAAGATATTCAGCTACACTTTTTGTTCAGGTAAATAGACATATGCTGTGAGATGAATGTAAATTTTATATAGTGTTCTCTTCTTTGCCTGGCATCCCTGTGGTTTGAAACTGTTTTGACAGGAGGTTTAGTTCTAAAAGTCTTCTCTAGTTCCCCTAATGACTTATGGTGGCCTTAAATAAGCTGGTTTGACCACAGATTGTGCACACAGCAGCATTGGGTCTGGGCACCCAAGAGGTGTGGGAGCCTTGCCTCTGGCTCCTGATGAGGTGTCAGCCCACCCAGCAGTGCAGCCATGGCAGCAAAGCTGTGCACAGACCTGCATCAGGGACTGCAGTGTGGAACCATCTTTGGTGTGTTTGTGGGCTTTCTGCTGCTAGTATTTCTCTTCTCAAGGACTTGAAATTGGCTGAGTGCCTGCAAGGAATACTGTTCACAGTATTTTTTATTTTAATTTTTGCCAGGAAAAACTGCTTGGCCTAATGTCCCTGCCAACCAAGGACCAGTATGAAGAACTGAAAAAGAGAAGACTGCATATGGTAAGGCAGATTAGGATCTGTTTTATCTTGCATGAGTCATAGATGTAAGCCTGAGAGCTGTGTGGGTATGAGGTTGCCTTCAACACTGGATTTCAGTTTGTCATTTTTTCATGTATATTGTACCATACCCTTTTCCAGGGATTCACACAGCTGTATTCTGCCCAGAACAGCAGTAGGTGTGCATGGAGCAGCTGGGTTGGGTGCATGTGCTGTTCCTGGTACAGTGTGTGCAGAGTGAGCCCTGAACCGAGTGTGTTAGTTTACATGGACTTTGAAACTGTGTTCGGGAGTTCAGTTGCACAAGTAGAATTTGGAAACCTCTTTCAATGATGGAAAAAGACATTTAGAGTAAGGATGCCTCTTCAGTAAGGGTTTGTCTCGGTTAGGAGGAGGAGATCATTAATAGTAAACTAAACCAACTTTGTTTTGAGGTATAAGTTGAGAAATAAGAATCATCCCACTCCAAAAGCCAGTTATATCAGTGACCCTAAACACTGATATTCTATTTATAGGTGTCTGCTGCTGTAGTCAGCTGTGATACAATTACTGTTCAAATCAATCTAGACCACTCTGCACAGCTGCATTAGGCACTTTTTTTTTGCTCTGTAAAGAACAGTGTCACTGCTCCTACTTGCCCTCAAGTTTGTAGAGGCAGATCTTATGGGATTTTGGTCAATATCATCACAGACTCATGGGAAGCATTTTCTGCAAAGTAACCAAAACTGCAGCTGATCCCTTTTAGTGAGTGACAGCCAGCAACATCTAATATCAGCTAACTTGTACCTATGGATTTAGAATGAAATTTTTCAAGCTCCTGGTGTTTTCTTACTACATGTTTTTTGTTATAGGTCACTTTCGAAACACAGGGAAAACAAGAGGAAAATCAGAAAGAGTTTATATCCAGATCTGCAGCTGCAGTTAATGGTGATGAAACTCACATGAAAAAAGGAACAGTCAGGAAATCTGAGGGCTGGTTACCCACATCTAGCATCTCAAGAGAGAGTGAGAGAGCAGACCCACTTCTTCAGCAGATTGACAATATCACATCCTTTATTGAGCAAGCAAAGGCAGCTAATAGGATAGATGAGGTCCATATGTTGCAAGAAAACCTGATGCAGCTTCAGGATGAATATGATCAACAACAAACTCTGAAAGCTATTGAGCTTTCCAAAAAACAGGCAGAAGAGGAAGAGATGCAGAGGGAGGAACTTCAGGTCCTTCGTGAAAAAGAGTGGGAGAGAGAGCGGCATAAATTCATGTCTCAGCATTCAAGGACACTCTCCTTAGACTTCAGAGAAGTCAAGCAGCAGTTGGATATTACTCAGATCAAAGGGGACATGAGTTCTGAAACTTCGACTGTTGAGCAGCTGCCAGCTCAAGAGCATTTGACCTTCACACTCAAACCCCAGAATGTCCCACAGTGTGACCTAGACAGAGATCAGCCAGCCTGCCTAAACCCCTTTGAAGATGAAGCAGATACCCCTCAGGCAGAGGAAGATCCTGCTAACCCATTTGCCAAAGACACCTGTCCAATGGTTTCTTTCTCTAACACAACTCTGCAAAGTGATAAAAAAGAATATAATCCATTTGAAAGTGAGGAGGAAGATGAACAAAGCAATGGAGCACCTGGCAGTACTTCAAACCCTTTTGAAGAGGATGAAAATCCATTTCAAAAGCCTGGTGGGGGCAGTTGGAATTCAGGGAATCCATTTGAAGAGGGATCCTCTACTAATCCCTTTGAAGTGGAGGATGGCAGTGAGATCTCTGGAGAGGAGGTTATAGAGGAGGAGCTGCTTCTCCAACAGATAGATAATATCAAAGCTTATATATTTGATGCCAAACATAGTGGACGACTGGATGAGGTGGAGGTACTGACAGAGAACTTAAAGGAACTGAAGCACACATTAGCAAAGCAGAAGGAGAAATCCAACTGCTGAAGCAGCCATAGAGCTGTATAATAATTGTCTGCTCTTAAATATGGGAAGGTAAGGCAGGTACTTATAGACAGGAGTACAGATCACAAGAGGGAAGTGGGAGAATCCTAACCTTAAAGCACTTTCATTTAGGAATTGCCACTACTACACAGCCTTGAAGCAAGAATGTCTGAGGTATGCTGCTGGTTCTAAAGGCTTACACTAAGGAAATTTAAAATAACTAACTGGTCTTACTGAATGCTTATTTTGGTCAAAGAGGTTAAGTGCTAATAGGGAACTATGATTTGGAAGTGGTTGGAATGTTGGTTTGCCTTCTTTCCCCCCTTTCTGTTGTAGTGTTGTCCTTTCCTCTATTGATAACCCAGGGTAGCTGAATTGCTAGTGGTGTTCTGGGAAAGTGCAGTTAAAAAGCTGCTGTGATTCTCCACTGTGCCGTATGTACAGGCTTGCAGATCAAGCTTGTGCAATGCTAATAAGTACATAAAAGGGATTTTAAGACTGAAAAGAACTTTCTGACTGACCTTAATAGGACTAACTTTTTAATGTGTGCATAAAGATTCCTAAGGAAAATTTGAGTGCTGTCTTTTCATCACTTCTGGTTTCCCCTTTGTGTCGTAGTGCTATGCTGTCTTCAGACCTGCTCTTGAGGGAGCAAGTGACTGCTCATTTCCAGGGAAAGGAGCATCAGGCCAGCACCACTTCAAAGTATAGTATATAAAGGGTGACTCTCCAATTCCTAGTTATATTATGGAATCTATACATTCCTTGCAGTCCTCTGGGTGACAGAATGATCATGTTTGTTGTATTTGTGAGACTGGAACCCTTTTTTTTTAGCATTCAAGGAACAAAAGATCTTTTTTATAATGGAAAGCTGAGGTGCCACTGAACTGGAATTCCATGAAAGCTAGGAGATAAAAGTCTGTGGTGCAATAGTACCAAATGACAATTCTCTTTCATGTTATATTCCCCTTGGGAATTTTTATGAGAATCAGGCATGTCTGTCTTTAATAAGGAACTTTAGACTGAAGACTTCTTGTCATCCTGTGGCCTGGGGGATGACCAGGTGACAGCCAGCACCTGTGCTGCAGGAGGGCTTACAGCTGGGCAAATGCAGGGTCACCTCAGGACTAGGTTAGCCTCTGTCTTTGAGAAAGATGGAGTTTGAGCTGCTTTGATTTTTATCTTTGAAAGGCACAGATCCATCCATCATCAGGAATCAGTGTTTGTAGGGGTGGAGAGGAGGAGTCAGTCTAAAGGGTTTCTTTATTTAAAGCTGAAATAGAGAAAAATCAGGCAGATCACACTGTACAGCACTAATAGCAGTGGGCTTACTCAGAAGTGTGAAGTTCTCTGGAATGGGACATGTCTTGTAACTATGTCTCAGATATTGGCATAGCTGTAACCCAGGCACTGCATGAGATTTGAGACACAAATGATTCTGCTACCTAAAGAGCAGGAACTCTGGTTTTATTTTGGTGTAAATAAGTGGAGGTAGGGACTTGTGGAATAGTTAAAAAAGCCCAAACCACCTAGATCCTCACTTAATAGCACTGGTCAAGGATCAAAATAAAGCAGCCAGTCAAGGACAGCTGATGTTCTCTCTAGTTTAGCCTGAATCTGGAGTTGAAAGGTGAATGGAACAGGTTGGCTTAAGGCCATGAAGTTTTTATGCTGATGTTTTATTAGAGCTGAGTTGAGTCCACGAATGTTACTTTGCACCAAGTGCAAAAAAACCTAGAGAATTCTGAAAGGTCTTAAACGAACAGAACTTGTGTGCTTGGCACCAGATTTATGAAGGCAGCAAAAGCTGTTAATAAACATAATCCCTGGAACTGTATAGTATAAGGCAGTTATTTAGGACAGACTTGTTTGTTATTTGGGAGGATTGCTCCCTGAACTCTAACCTAATGCTTTCTTTGATATCAACATGAAAAAATGTTTCAGTGGCTTCTGCTTTCACATTAAAAAGCGACTTTTTTCCTTGTTGCAACTATCCTGCCTTGTTTGTATTTTCTGCCTAATACACTAATAACTATTCTTACTGTATGTGTAATATATTATTTTTACAAGCAGGTAACAGACTAGCATACCTCATGATCTTTGTCAGTGTTAAATATGATAAACTAGATAGCTGATACTAAACTCATCTCCACGGTGCAGGTCTTTGCTGGCATTGGGACTGCTGTGAGGCTTGCAAGGCACAAGGGAATGAAGACGTCTTAAGCATAAAGCTCAATAAATAACTAGCACTGAGTTTTGGTACAGCTGCATGCACTACTCTGTACGGAAACTTTGTAAACAGAGATGAAATAAAACAACATGTTTATTTTGTGCTGTGTTTGTCCTTGACAATTTGTACAGGGTGCCTGAATCGGTGTGAAATTTTGTACTCGAGCACGGGTTCCAAAATGCACAGATAAGCCTGATGTACAGGTCTGTGCAATAGAGTGCAATCTATCACATTTATACAAATTACAGGTGTTGTGTATTGTTTGGTGAGGCAGAAGCTCTGATGATTTAGAAGGGTTTTTTGACCATGTGCAGGGAGGACGTTTGATGTAAGAGGAGTTAAATAGCAGCACAGGACTCAGAAGCACAATGGACTTGCTGGCTGGGATTTGCTGGAAGTTGGTCATTCAAGACACAGTTCTTCCTTGTGTGCACTGTTTAGGAAATGATGGAATTCTGTGCTGCTTCTAAAATCAATTGTTAGTTTAGCCTCTCTATCCTAAAGAAAACATGGTATTGGTTTTGCCATAATGGTTTAATTGTTTACCTGCAGGCAGGAGTAGGAAATAAGGCTCTAAGTAATTCCATTTTCCACTGTTGACTACTACTTTGTAAAACTGGCACCAAAAAAGCTGTGGTTTTAACTTTTATTTATTTTTCACTTGAATTATTCGAGTTGTGGCTGCAAGAAGATTTATGAGGCAGGGTTGTCTGTACTGAATGAACTTGCCTGTTCCTGTTTCCAGGACCTGTGAGCTCTTGTGTCTCACTGAAGCACCTTCATCATCCAGCCCTGAGGAAAAACAGCTGCATGACTTGTCAGGCTGATGCTTCATTTTTCATAGCAGCTTTGTATTTTCCCCTCATCTCTTTGGGCAGTGGCACAAAAGCAGGGCAGGGAACTTGGCCTTCAATCTCACACATGCATTCTCGCAGATGATACTTCTTGGGCCCAAAAATTGCTGGATGTGATAGTTTTTTCCTTTCTCTTTCCTCTTTTTCAAGCGTTTCTCTAGAAAAGAGATCTGTTTATTACTATCAGAAGCCTCAATCACAGCTCTTCCTCTCCTTTCCCTGGACCTAGTTTACCAGAAAGACAGATTTATAGTTCTTAGCTTGTGAACTTTACCTAGTTCTTGCCAATTTTGTCTGGGAATAGTAGTATTTCCTTCTGTATTCCTGACAAAAATTTGCAAGCTTTATATTCTGTATGCTAGACAGTATGTTAGCTTATTACGTGTTACTTACTTGCTTTTCCCCAGGATTTTTTTAATGTGCGCTGTTATCTCTTTGTTGGTTTTATCTTCCACGTCAACCAAAACTTGTTCTCCGTTGTCTGTCAAGAAAAATTCATAATCCTGTATTTAATAGTACCAGTTCCCTCCCACACACTGTTCAGAGAGGCTGTAAATACACAACAGAGAGACCTGCTGCCCTGCTGCAGTTAACGTACGATGCAAGGTTTAAGTGGAAAAGCGAAATTTCCACGAGGGCGATTCTAGGGGAGCGGCCGAGGGGTAAAGCCGCTTTTCCCAACAAGCCAGAAGGACACGATCGCGGCTGTGACGCCGCTGCCCGCGGCTCGAGCGGGACCTACCCAGGTAGAACCGGAGGAAGGGCGAGGGGGTCATGTTCCTGAACAGCATGATCTGCACCCAGGGGTTCTTGTACTGGATTTGGGGGATGTTGAAAAACACGAACTTTCTGGAAAAGATGAGAAAAGCACACAGGGGCTGGCGCGGTGTCTCCGCGGAGGACGCGGCCCACGCAAGCCCCGGTGTCTCTGGAAGGGCCGCCCGCGCTCCCGCCGCGCCCCGCGCTCACCTCGCGCCCTCGCTCAGCTCTCCTGCAGTGTTGTAGTTCACGGTCATCACTTTCACCGCGCTCTTGAACACGACGTCGCCCTGGCTGAGGTAGCGCAGGGTCCGCCGGACCGGGAACCGGCCCTTCATGGGCATCGCGGCGGCGGCCGGAAGGGGCGGCAGCGGCCCCGCGCGCCCCCTGGCGGGCGGCGCCCTCAGCGAGGACCGGGCCCGGGGCCGCCCTGGCGGAGCAGCAGGGGCTGCGCTGGCCCCGCCCCCCCCGGCGCTCGGTCCGCGCCCCCGGCAGGGCCGGGCCCTGCGGGACCCACAGCGGGTACGGCTGTGGGGCTGCTAAAACCCCTCTGTGCGAGATGAATTACAACTTTAGCAAACGCCTCCTCCTCCTAGAGCAGCTCCCTGGAGTCAGTAAAGTTCATGGGATTTCTCTTCTGTATCAGACCCGGTTACATCTCATAAAATAATCACAGTAGTGAAGGCAAAATCCTGTTTCTCCCTAAAAGATAGTAAATTATGTATTTGGCTTAGACAACTCCTGTTTAAGAGAAAATAGTGACCTTAAAAATAAAACTCAAGAATGCAGTTACATGTGTAATTCACTTTAATGGTATAAACCTCATTTAGCTAGTATTAACCACAATAATATAATGCCACATTTAAACAGCATTTAATAAAATGCATAAGCTATATCATGCACTGCAATACTCTATATACAAACACAACAATGCAAATTCCTCTTTGTGACTGAATACATTGATTAAATATAAAATTCAGATTAAAAAAAGAACATGCCATTATTTTAAAATGCTATCACACACAACAATGCTGATTTCACAGAAGCTGTGAGAAATTAACAACTTTTACAAAGTTTTTACCTTGAAATAAAAATAAAATAACATAAACATTAGTTATCTAAATTGTAATGAGCCAAGGTATCCAGAAAATATTCCAAGGAATTAAAAGTAGATGCTTCCTTTTATAAAAATTTGCTTTTTGTAGGAGCTCAGCACTCCCTGGTATGCCAAACAATGTGCCGTTTTCAGTCAGGAAACTGAACACTGGCTTGTAATGTACTTCAGAGCACAGAATAATTATTAAAAATATTCCAACATTTAACATTGATTCCATATATGAAAAATTTAACACATCCAGTCTGTAGGTAAAATGTTGTCTTCTTAAAGGCTGTTCGTTTGAAATTTACTCAGTCCTACTTTTAACCTATGATCATCAAAAATATCTTTAAATGGACCTGTGCTTTATTATTACAGAGCCTTTATTGCCACTACTTTTGAGAACATTTCATCTTTCAGAATCCAAACAATTCAAATGTGGATATAAAACAACTTGACAATTTTAAAATATGCACCTTTTTCTGAATTCAAAATTTGGTTTTTTAACAATCTTAGTTAATACCCCAATTAGCTTCCTAATCTTTAAAACTGTTCCTGCAGTACAAGATTAACAGACATTCAGGTTTCCATTCACCTTTAAAGAGGAAAGCAAGAGTTCAAACAGCACCAATTGTCCAGACCAATGAAGGATCACCTGTCACAGGAATTCCTGCCATTAATTTAAATATTTTTCCTGATGAAAATCGCAAAAATTAGGTTTTGAAACCTTACCCTTTTTTTCTAAATTTGAAACAAAAGCTTACAAACATTTATTGCCAGTACAGAAAAGAACGTTCGTAACATTTTCCACAGCAAAGACCTTTCAAGCACAAAGCCTGACTCAGACTTGTGATTCACTTTATAAAATAATGTGAGCATGCAAGAAGCTCACATTATTTTGACTGGTGTCTGCTTATCTGCCTAAACATACACAAGTCTTTGCCACATGGAGTACAGAAAGTGGAAAGAAATGCCCAGAAAAGTCTGCTTCACCTTTTTAATATGACAAAAACAAGACTTGCTGAACTCTGTACATGGTCTGTGAAATGCTTTTTTAAAACCCCACAGTTAATACATTTACTTTACAGAAGGCTCCCTTTGTAACTTTATCAGAAGGGAAAAACAAGAAGTATCTATATTTTGATAATGTAAATGTTTGAGTCCTCCTTATGAATAATAAACTGTCTTACTGCACAACTCATTTCACAACTGTGTGCTCAGGCCCCACATGGACAGTGGGAATGTCACATGCAGTGCAGGAGCTGAGCAGATTCCAGGCCGATCAAAGGACAGAACAAGGCCGTGGACATTACTCGGACAATTAAATCAAGTTTTGTTTAGTGTAAGCTGGAAAATAAAGAGAATAGCTTTGAAAAGTGAGTATACAATTGAAATTCACTGTCAAAATCCTGAATAAGTTTTAGTGCTTGCTAAGCAATAAACTACCTGCAATGTCTCTCCTATTTAATTACCACTGTCCCAGAGCTGCTGTTTCACTGAACAGAGCACTGAGTCTGTATTTAACTCACAGGCTGGTTTCATGTGATCACTATGGCAATATGAATATTGATTTGTTAAACAGCATTCATTGTCTCCTGTTCTGTGTGCTACACTTCAGCGATAAAGGGAAAGTTGGTTTGGTTTCAATTTGCCACTGCTAAAGGCTTAAAAAAGTATCAATCTCTTACCAAGCTTCACTGCAAAATGCAGCTTTACAAGAGAGTGTCTCAGGAGGCTGAAAGAGAAGGAGTGCGGATGGAAAGCAGAGAAGTATTTTCTATGACTGTAGTTATTTATTAATTATTTTTAACAGCCATTATATGCTCAATTAACTATTCACTCGGAGGCTTCTACAGGTCAAATGAGAAAAGGTAAAAGCCAGAAAATTCATGAAATACCTTTGTCAGTTCTGAGCAGAAAATACTGAATTCAGATTGGCTTAGAAAAAATCTGTAAAGCTCTGAAATTCAGGAGGGTTCATCTGCTTTGATGATAAGTTTATTTTGGGTTAAGAAATGCAAGCAAGCAAGCAAGGAAGCTCTGGATTAGCAAGTGAATGAAAAGCTTTAGCACATAGAATGCATGAATAGAGGCTCCACATCTGTACATATATACACAAACTAGGGGGGTTCTATACACTGTACAGAATATATTCAGGCAGAGGTATAAACATATACATTCATACACACATACATACAGCTATGTACATATGCATCAGCTGCTCGAGTGAGTTTTACAACTGAACATGGCGGAAATGCACAATGGTGGCAGGCACAAAACAAAGACATACAACTCTATGAAACTCTTTAAAAAGAAAGGAGACAGGCATGAATTTAACAATAGTAAGCGATTTTCAAAGCATTCATCTAACTTAGAGCATAGAACAGGCTGTGGGAATTATGGAACATTATGGCAGTATTACCTGTGATGAACTTAGCATGACTTCACAACAATAAACTCAGTAATAAGGTATTTCTGGGCTTTGATGTTTTCCAAGTCCAATATATTTAGAGCATCTAAAGTTTGCAAAAAAAATTACTTTAACTTGCAACCTCATTACAAATAAAGCTTTAAGTTTTTTTCAAAAATAATTCCCACTATAATGTTGATAACATTGATTGCAACTGAAGTAGGGTTGTAGAACTATCTAACAAAAGAGGGGTTAATGACATTTTTCATCAAACAATAAACCTGAACTTAGTTCAGGAATATTCACTGTTAAAATGACTCAGCAACTTCAGAATTAAAAGGTGCAAAAAGTAAATGTTTTAATTTTCTTCCCTGTGCCACACCCTCTTAGTAACTTTTTTCATATAAAGCTGTTTTTTAAACTAATTTTCTGTCACTCAAGATCGAGCAGATGCTGGCAATCTGTCCTCTGCTCATCCCTCTTCTCCCTAGGGTAACCATGGCCTCAGCAGGACTGCAGCTGTTGCGTTCTGCAGCTGTGTGGGACAGTGTGGTAAAGCCCTGAGACAGATGGGAACCTACCTGTGTTAGCTGGCATTTCTGCTTTTTCGCTTAGGGACAAGAGTAGGTGAAAAAAACCCCAACCTACCCTGGTTTTGCACTCTAAAGAGTAACTGGAGGGGAAGAGAGGGATTTCAAATGGAAAAATCAGGATTTTTTTTTCTTTTCAGGATATCATCCAGTAGGTATCTGCTGGTACACCTGTGCTGCACGTCTGACTGACCTGCCAGTTCCACTGCTCACAGCATCTGATTCCAACAGGGCCCTGCCTGGTGGTGGTGGTGGAGGAAGCTGCTTTGGCACTGCTTGGGCAGTATCCTCAGCACAGTAATTTCCACTTCCATCTTCCTGGCTAAACTGCATTCCCAATACCATTTGCTACTCATGCTATTTGGTGCCCCCCCCCCTTTTTTTTTTTTTATTATCTTACTAGTTAAGCAGCAGGTGATCAGGGAAGAATCCTAACTGTTGTCTTAATTTTAATAGGCAGGCAAAGCTACTGACACGTGCAATATCACAGCTGAAATCTTTCAGGAATCTGAGTCTTGTCTACTACATGCAACAATAAAAAAACACAGAAGTGTTTTACAGTTTCTGTCAAAGGAGAAACCAGAGTCAGGAAACTACTTTCACCTGGAAGCTTCAGTCTTGACTTGGTTTCTCTGTCACAGCCTCAGAACATGCCTTTGTCAAAGGAGATTGGAATGGCAATGCAGAGCCAGCTGGATTCTGCAGAGACCTTGAGTCAGAGCTCTCCACTGGAGCCAGTGTGGCTGCCTGGGGGGCCAGGGTCTTCCGAAGATGGTAAAAGGAGGCTTGGTAAATGATACCACGTAATCAGTGGAGACCAAAACTACTTTCTTGCCCCGGAGTGCTCTGAAAACTAGGCCTCTCTAATAATCTAACATTTTAAGGCAGCTAAAGCAAAGGCTTACATGATTCCTTAGAAGGATTTTTCCCTCAAGATAATTTTTTCCTCTTCTACCGGTTTCATGCCAGAGTAACTCCACTGACACCAAAAGCATTGCAGCTAATTTATAAAAAATGTAAATAGGCAGAGAAAGATGACTTTTACACATGGTGTTACTTGTGTGTTTCTCTAGTCCAATTTAAGTAAATAAAGGGAAGAAAAGTACTATACCTTCTTGCACTTGTCACAAATGCAATAAAAATCAGTATTATAAAGCTAGCCCACAATGCTTTTTACCTAGAAGATGCAAATCCAGTTTCTTCTCATAAGAGTTGGAAAACAAATGAAGCACACAGACAGTGGACATTATTGCCTCATTATCATTCTCTGAATGTCCCAGTTTCAGTCACCACAGAATTTTAACATTTGTCTGAATGAATTATGACTAATATACCCATTTGCTCAAGTTCAGATAAATCTAATCAGATAGTTTATCACTGTACTTCTACCAAGTTAAAATAATTTCAAGAGCTGCAGAAACAGGACCTCAAAAATTCTGGAGAAAGTGATTTTAAGGCACTAACTAGAGCTTCAGTGAGATTAACTTTTCTTAGAATCACTTTGCAGCTGTGATTTTGACTCCAAGTTTTACAAATACAAGTTTGGCATTTAAATTTGGCCTTTAGGAAAACAGGCTATTTCTATATTTAATAATCAAGAAACAGTTTTTCAATAATTGCTACAATAAAAAACTATTCCATATCCATAAGGAAATGTTTGCTCTTTCAAAGGAGAAACAAAACTAATTAATTTAAAAGTAAAGCTTCTAAGATTAGCCTGTTACCTTCTTTCAGTCACTGTAGAAGGGATGAAACAAAGCTCAGAAATTACAAGAACTACATCAGCCTTGTAGTACTTTGTGCAGAGACAGTGTAAAACTTGCCTGCAGATGTACTGTGTGCACTGTTCTACCCTCCTTATGTCAGAGCAGCCTGAAAGTGCAATCACCAGGAGAGGCTGAAAATAATGTTAAAGGTTAATACATAGAGCCCAAACAACTGAGGCTCAATTTCCTCAGATTTGCCTTTTCTATGGCTACCAAACAATGACTATACTGTTGGCAGAAAGAGTTCCTTCACCAGTTCTGTGCCTTTTGAAGATCTATCTTCTGATAGATGTATAAGGAAAAGATTTCTTTGAGCAAGCTAAAATAGCTCCACTGCTACGTAACACCCAGATCACCACTAGATTGGCAGCTCCACTGCTTGATGCACCACCAGGTCCCGCTGCCAAAGAGGCATTGCGACAGGCTGGAGGAATCGGCTGACAGGAACCTCAGGAAGTTCAAAGAGGGGAAGCACAAAGTCCTATCTCTGGTGAGGAACAAGCCCAGGAACCCACATATGCTGGAAAGCAGGTCAGCAGAAAAGGACCTGCAGGACCCAGGGGACACCAAACTCAACATTAGTCAGGAATGCTCCCTTGCTCTGCTGAAGGCTAATGGTGTCCTGAGCTGCATCAGGCAGAACACTGCCAGCAGGTTGAGGGAGGGGATCCTCCCCCTCTACTCAATACTGGTGGGGCCACGCCTGGAACGCTCTGTCTGTACAACAGAGATAGGGACACACTACTGCAAAGAGTTCAAAGAAATGATGATAAGGGACTGGAGCATCTCTCCTGTGAGGAAAGGCTGAGAATGCTGGGAATGTTCAACCTGGAGAAGGCTCAGGGAGGATCTCATCTATGTCTACAAGTAGCTGGAGGGTACAAAGAAGATGGAGCCAGGCTCTTCTCAGGGGTGCCCAGTGATAGGACCAGAGGCAGTGGCCACAGACTGAAACACAGGAGGTTCCCTCAAAGAGCAGCAAACACTATTAAATGCATGCACAATAAATAAAACCTACCTATGACTGCATGGTTGTTACTCAATTTACAAAAATGAACATTTTATCCCTAACAAGCAGGGAACTATTTGCGGAGTGACTACCAGAGTTTGATCAAGGAGATCATTATGTGGACTTGCATTTGTGGGGAGTGTAGTTTATTTGTTATCAGAGCTGCATGATACTTACCATTTTGGTTTACAAATGCAATGCAAGGCATATATTTTAAATTTTATTTCATGTGAATCCCTCTGTTCCCCCCAAAAATTGTACTGCCTTTGTTTGCTGAACTGTTATGATCCCAGCACAAGTAACAGAAATTAGGAAAATGTTTTTGTATAGAAAATGAGGCCCTTTTACTTGAAAAATCAGAAGTTGAAATCATGTTTGTAAAGAAAAAGCCATCTGGTGTGCATTTAGATTTAAAAACAAATATTCTGATGGCTAATTTTTGTGCTAAAGAATATTTCATTTGCCATTAACAATGCTTACTTATCTGCTTAAATGATTTTTATGAAATACTGAAAGCAAATCAAACTCCATAATCTCCTTTTTTGCAATGAAAAATATCACAATAGTTCAATGCATTCTGCTTTTAGAACAATGACATGACCTAATAAAATTTTTTAACAAAAACAGCCCCAACTCCTTCCAAGGCAGGTGCTACTTCTGATGTTAATACCACCACTGATTTTTAAGCTGTGTACCCTTAACACAGGGACTGTACATCAGAAGTTCTGACGCAATCCCACCAGCAAGGACACTACAATCAAATGGTTGGTACTCAATTCTGCAGTCCAGCTAACTTCACATGCAGAGGACAGATTTTGCCATCACATTAGTAACATGACAGTTTTATTTGCTATAGCAAAAGCCAAGAGAAATAAAAGTGCAATGTTACAAATCTCTGCATGTATACTGGACTGTTTGTAACACCCTTCTGAGAAGACTCTGAATGCACTAACAATGGTAACTGTAAAAGACATTAATACATCCAGAGGCTAAAATTAAATAGCCTTCTTTCCAGTGAGTGCTACAAATGTGAGCATGAAGTATACCAGGTCAGGACGTTTTATTACTTCAGAAGCCTCGTTTAGAGCTGCTTAAGATCTTTTGGCTCCAATTCAGACTCTGAAAAGAGACAAACACCAACCTGGGGTGATGTTTCTAAATAAATATAAGTAACAGAAGAAAAACAAAAGTGCTGAACGTATCATGAGATTTCTGTCACATAAAACTACAAAAGTAAACATGCCTCTACAATACAAATAATTAAAATAATTGATGAAAGTAGTCCATTTTATAACTCCATAGTATATCAGTCATTAACTGCAATTGTACATGACTGAGAGTAAATCCTAACTGTATTTTGGTTTGAAACTGAGTCACAGGAAGGTCGAGAGCACTGCAAAACTGGCAGCGCTCAGTGAGGGTGGCAGAAAGAGGTGGGGAGTTAATAAAGTAAGAGAGCTTTGTAATATATTCTTGCTGACAGCCACAGGTTCTACACATTTCAGGTTTTATTTTGTACCTGTGGCTGGATGATGAGGGCGTTCAGGAGTACAGAGAGCAGGAGTAAATTTGGAAATACAAAGAGCATACTCAAAAAGCATACTCAATCACACAGCTCTACTTGAAAATTATTTTTCTTCCAGTTAATGACTGATTTTCCCCACAGTCAAAAGGCTTCAGTTTAGAATAACATTTGTCATGACTGTGTTGGTCTGAATATACACTTTAAGGAACCTGAGTATTTCATCATTACTGTGGCAGGAAACACTTTTTTTTCTCCTGGTGTGGGGTAATTCCTGTAGCACATAATAGGTACTATGACTGCATTGTACTATAAATTACAACTGCACTAATTTAACAGTTTATAGTTTCATATAATGTGGATATCTGATTTAAGAATCCACATTAATACTTCATGCATAACGTAAGAGCAAGTGACTCTTTGCAGATAAATGATTGTCTCCTGTAGCATTCTACATTTTCACAAAAATCACTGGCATTTTGACTAAGGACAAGCATTTTTTTCATTTCCCATACTTATAAGCAGGATGTTGATGATACTGTCACTTTGACAAGAAATGATTACAAAGTGCTAGTATTATACCCTGGCATTTACTAGACATTAATTCCAAGGATATTTTTAAATATATACATACTGTTCTTTTTATTTTTAAAGTAATTTTATTACTAATCTCTGATATTATAAAACTCTTTTTAACCACTGATAATTTCTAAATACAAAGCATGTGAAAAGTATGTTCAGTAATCTATAGCCTTTTAAATGAAAGGCAGCAAAAACATTCCTTGTGGCAGAAAAGGCCCTATAGCAGGTCTTTTACTAGCTGCTTAAATTTTGTCAACATCAGGAAAGAGACAAGGAAAAATCTGTTCAAGAAACTGATAACAAGTTGGAATTATCTGCACAAACCAAAATGCTATTCTTTTAACTTCGTAATTATGTATTTTTTACAAAAATTACTTGGATCCATGGAATTGCATTGTTCCCACTATGGAGATGTGCCAGTTATTTGACCATTATACTCTGCTGTTTCCATTTTGAGAATGTAGGGGATTATGCTGTCAATGGGAACATTTCCAATGAGACCAGTAAAAAACAGTTCCTCGGTAATGCTAGAGCTCATCAGCCTAAGTGCTGGCAGGCGAACTAGGATCCGGGCTAGCCTGAAAGAGAAGTTCAGTGGATTATAAATACATAGAAAACCAGCTTAAGATACTTTGTGGCTAAAGAGCTGGACCTGCTTTTATTATTACCTTAACTCATGAACGGGAGTAAAGAAGCAATTAAAGGTAATTGGCTGCCACAAAAAAATTGGCCACCTTTCTATCCTGAGAGTGAAATGAAAAGCCACCAAGTAGTTTAGTGGTTTGCCAATGAAAGAGACACGTTAATGCCCTTTGTAGATAGAACATGTATGTATAAACACACAATTCTCTTGGCCTGTTCTTGAAATTCTCAACTCTGGAAGGACAATGCCGAGACTAATATTCATACTGATTAGTGTGAACATTTGCACAATTTTAAGAGTAAAATGCTTAATTAAACCTTCAGCCATAAACAGCATAGTACTCAGTTGCCTAGCAACTTGATGCCAAACCAGATGGCAAGAACAGGGCTGAGTAAATATAAAATAAAAAAAGAGAACTGTCTTCTAATGAGAAAAGGAATTTGGGGTGATGTGCTGTTAAGCACACACATATTGCCAAATGCTGTGGGGTTTTATTTACCAGGATGTTAACAGATAGCCAATATAACAAAGTGATTGTATTGAGTTGATGGACTTTCCATGCATATGAAGTTAAGGACAGTGATGAAAGCATTTTGCTGTCATTTATATGGCAAATGTACATCATGAATGGCAAACCAAATAAATTTTCTGAACAAGAACCATATAATAGAGAACCTTAGGCAGCACTGACCACAGGTGCTCTGGAAAATGATTGAATATCTATGGACAAAATATAAAAGGTCCATTCTACTAATATACCTATATACATATCTTGTAAACTTCAGGGCAAAGCTAAAAAAAGATTCAAGCTATGCTGTTGATTTTGTGAAACTTATAACACTTGTCTTCTATCTCTATTTGTGCCAGCATTCAGTTGCTCAAAAATAATCAGATTTGTTTTCTACACTTGTCTGTGGGTGAGCATGGAGATACAGACACTATCAGTCAAAATACAGATTACTGTTTGTGGAATGTAACTCTGATTTTCTTTCCTGAGCCACTGTTAAGAGAAGTCAGTCTATGGAACAAATTCTGTATTTACTTTTATGGCAACTATCCAGCTCTCGCAAATTAAAACAGTGTGACTGATTTGTAAACAGAAGAATGTGGGATTTGAGGATATTTCTGTGGTAGAGAATGCCATCTTCACTGCACCACAAAATGTTAACTCTAAGATCAGTGCAGAAACCAGAGAAGCTCTCTTCTTTACAGATAGGTTTGGGTTTTTTTCTTTTTTTCTTTTTTTTTTTCATTACATCACCCTCAGACCTTGCCTAAATTTATGGGATTGCTTCTTTAGATGAGGATACCTTTCACAGGACACACTGTTAGAGAGAAGGTAGAATTTGCCTGGTAATGCAAAGGATCATTGTGTTGATGAATTTTGAAACTGTTTTGATGGAGATTGTTAGAAAATAGGATAACCATTTCTAGCAAATAAGAAACAGAAACAATTGAGAGGTGAAAAAAATCAACCTAGATAATTTCAAAGATAAGGCCTTTGAAATTAATAAATAAAAGAAAGAAAAGCTAAAGGAGAAAATAAGGAAGATGTGGGAATTTCTTACAAACAGAAGCTTAAGAGTTGGTTACTGTTCTCTGTTACATGTCATCCTTGTTTTTCCAAGATCTATAAACTGATAGTTTTAAAACTGCTTTGCATATGTAACTTGAAAATCATTTAAAGGATGATAATCACCTTTTAGTCATCAAGAGGCTTTGAGATAATAACTTGAAAAACAAGACAGTGTGAATTACAGTTCGGGTCAGCTGAATCAGTTATTCTCAAGACTTCTAATGAAGTCTGTTTACTTTTCTAACCATGACAATGAGACTCAAAGAAACCTCTCAAAAAAAAAAGAAAATACTCGTAAATCAGATTTACACAGAAGAAGCTAGACAACTGTTCTTGCTTCTCCGTATCTTTAAACAAACCTTTTGCTTAAGCAAAACCTGCTTGCTTTTATGAATGAGGTTCTAGTTCTCTTTCATCAACAGTCAATAAAACCCCAGATGTCAAAAAGGAAATGTTTTCACATCAATTATATTATTTGGTACTTTTGTTAGCTACGGCCCACAATGTTACTTTGGATACTATAGACAATAAATACCTATAAGTATCTTCTGGATAGGTTTTTTGTACATAGTCCTGCAATTCCATCTGTGCCTTCTCCTGGAATTTTTCTATTTGGGTTGAACTGGTCAGACCAGGATGATCTAAAGAAACAAAACATTTCTGTATGTCGATTGGTTCCCTATACATTGTGAAAGAGATGTATTTATAAGATTCTCACATTTAATTTCAATGAAATATTTCTCTGCTATTGTGATGTTTAATATGTTACCTGTAAAAAGGAAACCACTCAGTTGAACATTTGCTTCTTGGCTTCAGAATTAGCTTGCTCACTTTTCTCTCCATAGTTGTGTGTTATCCACAAGAAAGTGGACAAAGCTTAGGCCTGTAGGTACGTACCTGGCAATGATACTCTGAGCTTATGTTTCTAACCTTGCTGGTTTAAATTTAAATGTTTGCCTCTGTGATTTTTTTCTAACCATGGTGACTGAGCAATAGAGTTGTTTTCTTGACAAATCAATTTCTTAACCTTCCAAAGTCTGTCTCATGTTTTAATTCCAGCTAGCTCAGCTCCTCAGACAGTCACATGATCTCAGAAAAAAGCCCAAACCCAAGAAATATCATCTATCTTACTATGCCCACGTATCTTCACTATTGTGTCCAAACTGCTTGTCCCTTGAAATAGGACAGAGCTACCTTTGGAGAGTTTGGAGAGTTTCTTGCTTTAACAACTTGAATAAAAACTCTAATAAACCTAATCCTAATGGGACAATCTGCAAAAACAAAAAAACAAACAACAACCA
>NW_020956409.1:72676-74020 GCF_003031625.1 Empidonax traillii
ACAAAACCAAACACTCCAATAACAAGATATCCCTTTCCTTTTTATTTTGTTAAATTCAAAGTGGTAAAAACCTTTGAATTAAAATAAATCATATACATTTCTGAACAAGTTTCCCTTTCACTCAGCCTGTCAGAAGTTTTAGATTAACCTTTGTGTGCCCTAAAAACATTTTTCCACTTCGCTGAAAAGACTGTCACTTCCAATTTCTTTAATATCCTTACCTTACCATTCCAGAAAATCAAGTGTCGTCTTTGAGTAAATCCTCGTATCTCATAAAACCTTCATTATACTTTAGTTTTGTCTGTTGAATTTTTTTTTGGTAACAAATGGGAAACAGCCTGTTTACGTTTAGTTTCGGAGATTTTGTGGAGTTTTCACATAAAATAAGAGTGATATTTCTGCTCATACTTCAACTATTCCTCTTATGAAAGTATAAAAATTGAGGCAAATTTCTTTTTGTCACTCTGAGAATGTATTTCCTCTAATCCTTCCTGCCATTTACTGCACTAATACTGCTACTATGCATCCCAGATCACTTTTTACTCATAGATTCCCAGCTGAAGGTAACTTGAGAGTCTAGTCTTCCAAGGTGAGTGTACAGGAAACACCTGACATATCGGAACTGTAAATTACATGGACATGTTGCTTCAAGGTTATTTTAAAACGTATTGTTTGTAGTAATCATTATGAAACAATCATTTTATCCGCAACTTAACAGATAAGTCTTGTCTCAAGACATTAGTCTCATTTAAAAAAATGCTAAACCACTAATATATTAATGCTTATTATTTAAAGAGATATGGTTACGGAATTCCTTACCAGGGCTAAAAAGGACTATAGCTTTAAGGTATGCATATTCATATCCATCAATATCAAGCTTGGCCATGCTGTTACAGAATTCCTGAAGTTTCCAGATGTGTTCCATGACTTGCTTAATTCTGTCTCCAGAAAGTTTATCTGCAAAAACATATTGCTTACTATTTCATGTGAGCTCAAGCACTTCTGATATATCAACAACCAAGTCAAGAGATCCTTTCAAATCTATTGCTGTCTTAAAACCACTTTACATATAAGGATGGCCTAAATTATTATGGGAGCAAAGATTTATAAAGTTGAGTCAGACACAGGGCTAGCAAACAGAATGTTAACTCTTTTGTAATTTTGCCAGGATAGCATAATCTGCCATACCAATCTTTTTCCAGTGATGTACTGTTCTGAGCAGAGATTCTCAAATTATGGTGAATTATATAGAAGTTTGCAGATGACACCAAGTTGGGGGGAGTGTTGATCTGCTGGAAGGCAGGAGGGCTCTGCAGAGGGACCTGGACAAGCTGGATCCATGGT
>NW_020956409.1:74791-77635 GCF_003031625.1 Empidonax traillii
AGGGGACAGAGTGGCTGGAGAGCAGCCAGGCAGGAAGGGAGCTGGGAGAAGGGAGAGAACATGAGCCAGAGTGTGCCCAGGTGGCCAAGAAGGCCAATGGCATCCTGGCCTGGCTCAGGAAGAGTGTGGCAGCAGGAGCAGGGAAGTGATTCTTGGCCTGCACTCAGCGCTGGGGAGGCCACCCCTGGAGTGCTGTGTCCAGCTCTGGCCCCTCAGGTCAGGAAGGACATGGAGGGGCTGGAGCAGGGGCAGAGAAGAGCAACCAGGCTGGTGAAGGGACTCAAACACAAGTCCTATGAGGAGAGGCTGAGGGAGCTGGGGTTGTTGAGCCTGGAGAAGAGGAGGCTCGGGGGGGACCTCATCACTCCCTGCAACTCCCTGACTGGAGGTTGTAGCCAGGTGGGGGTCTGTCTCTTCTCCCAGGCAGCTCTCAGTAAGACAAGAGGGCACGGTCTTAAGCTGTGCCAGGCGAGGTTTAGGTTGGATATTAGGGAAAAACTTTTTATAGAGAGGGCAATCAGGCATTGGAATGGGCTGCCCAGGGAAGTGGTGGATTCTCCGTCCCTGGAGGTTTTTAAGATGAGACTGGATGTGGCCCTCAGTGCCATGGTCTGGGAACCACAGTGATAATGGATCAAGGGTTGGACTTGATGATCTCAGAGTTCCTTTCCAACCCGGCTCATTCTATGATGCTGCAAATGGCTAAAGTGATTCTGGGAATGAACAGAAGCACAAAACAAACTCTATCATGCGATCCTAATTTTAAATTCCAACAGTATTGAGTTAGATTTTCCAGAAGTGAATGCAAGAACAGTGCTACTTTCTCCTCCATCTGTACTTTTAGGAGTAAACTTTTGATTAGCTATGGTAAATACGTCCTTTTTCCTTCTGATGGAGTAAATTCACTGAAATACATGTACACAGATCCTTCTATCATTTGAAAGATCACATCATTTATGCTGGGTTCGTATTTCTTCTTAAAATTTTTATTTTAAAAATATATCTTATTTATGGCTAAGTTACAAGTGAGTGGTAATAGCTGCTAAGCTAGGGAAGGGAGAGGTTTCTGTTTTGGTCAATATACCTTCTCTTGGACTGCATATCTGCAGACTAGTCAAAGAATGAACACATTAGAGAACAGATTAAGACAAATCCTTGAATATATAGTTACTACTGTCAAACTTCAGAAGTCAGTTTGCAAGGGATAAAACCTTTTCTTGAAAAACGCATTAGAGTAATTTTATTTCTGTCATAATCTCCAATGCTAGTATTTCATATAACTTTAATATTTTATCTTTGTCTGTACAGCTAACAGTATACATGATTGCTTAGATCCCATCTCCCTTAAACTGAATCTTTGATGTAGTTTACTAGTATTTTACCTACTTTCTGAACCTGCAATAAAAAGATTGCATTTGAAAGTCTTGAGATAAGAATGAAAGCACAAATCTCTATACTGTTAGCAGTACTGAAAACATACCTTCTTGTATGCTGTTCTGGAGGTGGTTGACAATAGCTCCCAGGATGGTAGACAGACTCATCACCTGTGCGCACTGTGCCAGGCCTAAGGTAAACAGTTCGTTCCAGCAGGCACGCACCAGGCTTGTATTACAGTCTTGCCTGTAAACAGTAGAAAGTCAATTCTAGGTAGTTTGCATATCATGTTGGTATTACTCTATGTGTAATTATGTTATTTATAACAATTAATAATAAGAATTAATGCATTGCAAAACATTTTACTAAAAGGCATGTATTAACATACTACAAGTATTTCAAAAAGCAAAAAGAAATTACATACAAACTACAGGAAACCATTTAAGGTTATCTGTGAAATGGTGCTCATCAGTTCTTTAGCAAGATATCAAAAGCAACCACTTAGTTTTTACAAATTAATTCTTACTTTTGATTTGCCTTTATTTTCTGTAATCACAGTAATCTCAGATATTGTAGTTATCTTCCCCTCTGCCATCTTCTATTTTATTCTTCGAAACAGAGAATACTGTATAGCCTTCACACAGTTTAAAAATGCATTAAAAAATAAACAGTATCATAACTAAAAAATTCAAAATAGCTGAAAAGTGTTCAGATCAGTGCTTAAATTCATTCAAAAGCAAACTATTCAAACAGGATATGTTCACTTACCCAAGAGCTTGAAATGCAGGTATGGACCTAGCCCAGTGCATAGACAGGAAAAGGAGTCGAGATGCTGACTCACAGATGTAGTGCACATTAAGGTACTCCGGCATTGGACTGGGCATTGTCAGCTGCAAAGAATACAAGTACATTACAATATATACAGTTCAGATATAGTTTTTTATTATCAATAATAACGAGCAAAAACATTCAGACTACTCTCATAGTCAGTCACAAGCAACTGTGTGACAAGAAATCGCTGAAAACTATGACAAATAAGTCATTACTGTGGGCAAGGAATGCAAATTGGGAATAGGAAACAAGAAATTATGTGGGAGAGACCTCATACATCTTAAGTGTTAGTTTGATGTTTAAAGAAGCACATACCTTAAATGTGACATGTGTATCTGTAAGCAAGGGTCCTTCCACTTCAATAATTGGTGTTGACTGATCTCTACTGATTACATGAATATTCCCTCCTCCTGTAGAATCCATCCCATCTGCCAAGGTATGAGCTGCTGTACCATCTGTGGTATTAAGTGCTTTAGCCAAAGTATCAAATGCCCTTAGAAAATAATAAATAAATAAACAATGAAAAGTGCATCCTTACACCCTAAAAAAATTCAGAGTAGTGTTCAAATTAAACACTATAAAGCATTTCCACTTAGAGGTGACATACACAGGAAGTGTTAAAGCTAAGACAGAAGGTCC
>NW_020956409.1:78800-125397 GCF_003031625.1 Empidonax traillii
ATTCACTATCCCCCCTTTCTCACCTTCTCACACACTAGGTGAGGATTACAAAGCAGATGTGCTCTGGAGAACAGAATCCCTGTCCTTATCCCTGTTCTTGATGTCCAATTTTTTGGAACAGTGGAGAATAATATGGTTCTCTTCTAGACAAAGTGCCTGAATTTCTTTCCCTTAAGATGAGATATGGCCAGGCACTCCTGATCTCACAGTGCAGTCAGAGCCTTAGAATCCTTATGACAGTACCATAAAAGAGTCTGGTCCCTGGACATCTTTATACTCACACTGTTGCTGGATCAGTGCCCAAATAAAGCACTGTGAATTCCCTTAGGATAACAGAGTTTAGATGTAAAGAAAAATTTTCTGCTCCAATTTCATACCAGTGGACAGTATTACAGTATAGTGCTGTTTTGCCACTATTTTTATCAAGACGTTTCGGGGACGGTTTTTTGGAATTTTTTTTTCTACTCTAAAGAAAGAGTATGAGGTTGACAATGTCGAAGTTGTAGTGCCGAGTATTTTTAAATGTCAATTCACTCACTTAAATAAAAGGCTTAAAAGCCTTAGTTAAGCTCCTCTTAAAAATCTTCTTTTTGAGAAACAATGAACAGCTCTGAGGCCGAGTATTTTTCTTATTTTCCTATACTGCTAAATTCAGCCTAACCCCCACTTTCCCCCAAAAAACCACCAAACAAAAAAACCCCTGCCATGCAAATCTCAAGCTCTGCTGGAAATTTTAATATTTCACTTTCCCTTTTCACATTTTTTTCATTAATAAAGACAACAAAGACTTCAAACTCTTTCTGAACATACATTACTCGCAGGTTTTTTGGCAGTAAAATCTCAAAAATGAATCTGCAGTAATAAAGACCCCTAAATAGCAGGGCTAGGGGCATTGAACATTGCACAGAAGAACCTTACATAAAACACGCCTATGAAATTAAACAGCACTGAAGCGTTACTATTCTCAGTCTTTCAAGGTCACAAACTAGTAATTCATTACTTTTCTGAGAATGAAACCTGGGCTACCTTCAGAATGCTGTATTTGTAACGCAGGACACAGTTCTTTACAAGAGGATAACAGCCAAACTTGATTTCTAAAGAATCAGCTTTGTGTTTCAAAGTAGGGACAATCTGAACTGTGTCTGCTGTCACAACACCAAATTCCTTCAGTGAAAGTGTAAGGATACATCATACAGAACACAAATTGCTAAATAAAGTGCAAATATAATGCATACCGGGTAATCTCACTTGCAGATTGCTCTTCTTGCTGAACTTCAGAAGTATCTCCATTATTCAGTGACTCACTGAGATTAGCAAGAGATGTTACAACATTTGCTAGAGTTCCTAAAGCACCCTGGCTTGTTTCAGCCTAAAAAGGAAGAATAATATTAGTAGATCAAAATTATAGTTGATGTATCATGCATAAATTTTCCCCATTTTTAATCTTTTTGCATTTTTTTCCCTTATGTACCTTTTCCTTCCGCCTGAATGCCTACAGGAAGAACAACGGTTTTCAAAGATCTTTAAATCCTACTGTAATTATCAATCCTAGTCCCAGAGGAGGTATCATAAGGGAAACTACCTGTGGCTGACCTTTTGCAGAAACATGCTTGTGTAAAGAAACCATGCTCCTATTAATCAGTTTATTACCTTCCTTTGTAAAGTTCTTCAGACTTACCACAACCTCTTCTCAAGAGCAACAACTATTTGAGTCTCTATAAAACAATTGCCAAAATAATCTGAGCAAATTAATATGTATGTTCAGAACTGAACTGAAAGAGTAATACCTTGGAGTCAGCAGCTAGGAGGACTGTACCATCATCCCTGATCAAAGGCTGCTGAATGTTCACAAGCATTCCAGGATCAAGAAGACCTGCTGACCTGTTCAAAAGCATAAGGCATCTGATTGTCAACAGTATTGTACATTAATCAGAAGAATGTGTAACTACCTATGACAGAATAAAACAAGATTTTAAAAATTTAATGAAGCTCACAGTTTATTCATCAGGACTTCAGTTTTTCTGAAGAAGTTTCCAAAAATTAATCTGAAAGACAGGAAGACTAGAATATCTTTTCCTTTCCTTTGTAAAAGCAATGACAACTTCCCAAATACATATCCTCTCATTTGCTTTCTATTCTGGTTTATTCTCCTTTAAGAAAAGTTGTCTTCTCATGCTCTCAGAAGTCACCTAGTAGCTCTCAAGTTATACACGACACTTTGGAGGAAGGCATAACTGTGTGTTCCAAGTTAGACAATGAACAGCATTGAAGAAAAAGAGTCATAAAAGTATATTTTACATTCCAAAATACAGTTAGAAACAATCATGTAATCAAGGTCTGCATAAAATCTCTGCTGCCTTTACTTCTGCTACTTTTTGATCAAACATCCTTTCCCTTTGCTGTATCTAATTTAGGGAGACAGCAGAAAGTCTTTCCTAGAAGTTTATTTATTAGTTATATGATGCTCCAAGTCTCCATAATACAATACCAATGCACGCAACACAGGTTCAGGCTGCAGCAAGTTATAGTGAATGAGCACAGGCTGCAAATTATCATGCATTACGCAAATCTGAATCCTACATAAACAACTGAATGCGGTACTGAATGATTATGATATTGGTTATAGGTCTGGAAGGGACCTGTAGCACAAGGAAGTCTCAAAGAAGCAAATGTGTCTGTGAGCATTTTTGAACAATATGACTTGCAAATGAGAACACTGAAAAACCATTCTTCAAGAAATTTCCAGCCCAATCTTCCTAACTGAAGTGTCATTTGTTCAACACTATATATATATATAATTCAACAATTATAGATATATCTATGAAAACTGAATAACAGGATCCAATTTTTTAGGTAGTTCTTAACCATTTGTAAACTACAGTTTTAGAAATATCATGTTTAGCCTAGAGTTCTTCTTTATTCTATTCAGAAAAGAAACAAATCTTGCCTCTGTAGTGATGGGCATTTCCACACCCACAGCCTTTGGAGACATCTGAGAGAGCAGGAACCATCTTGGAGCATCTCCCATATAGTAAAAGGAAGCTGCTGTTGTTTCGCTGTTATTGAAACCAATCTCTTGGGATTGGAATCGACAGTCACTGCAGTCTCTTTTACTACTGTCTTTATGAAAAGGAAGCCAAAGTCTGCCACTAGCAGATCTGATTTCAGAGAAGTGCTAACCCAAATGCATCACAGAATTAGCCCAGATGCTTTTTGCTTGAATATCATTTACTTGCCCTGCCTTTGCTCTGCCCTGGTTGGACAAGAGCTAGCTCTGAACTGAAAACCACACACTTGCACTCAGACACAAAAACTTCCATGAAAAGCAGAACCTAAATTGGGCTTGGTAATGGAAAAAGATGACATATGAGTTAGACCTCTTCTCTGTCCAATTCTTTAGCAGGGAAACAAAATACATATGTGACTGTGAAGTAATATACACAAATAACCTGGAAGAAGACAAGTGCAACTGAGATACTCACTGTGTCCCATCTTTATCTGCCACAAATGTTGGAGTTGCTATAAGAGGGCTTCGCAGATCCTTTCTTATATAGATTTTTTCAGTAGAAGCTGCACAGTTGGTTGGTTTTTCACGTTGCACATCAAAAGGCTTTCTTTCACTTTGAACCGCTACATAAAGACAGAAACATTCAAATTTGAAAGGAAATAACTCAAATGAAAAATACAAAAAAAAAAGTAAAATTCTCACAGTTATGACAGTGCACCAGCTCAGTGCAAAACTAGAAATTTAATACAAAGAGTGAAGAAACACAGGCTCCAATTTTAGTATACCTATGAATATCTGTATTTTTAACTAAGAAGGTCACAGATTGATCTTCTGCTTGAAGTTTTGCTGAACTGGAGTCAAATCTTGTTGTTGTTGTTTTTTTTTTTTTTTTTTCTTTTGCATTTAGCAAGATGGAGTATTTTACCAGTTGTGTTTTCGATTTGTTTAATTATCTGGTTTTTACAACAAAAGCTATACCTAAATGTTAGCCACATTCCTACTCTGGATGACTCAAAACAATGCAAATCCAGAACAAACCCTGAAAAAGTCAAGACAGGCAAGTTCTGTGAGAGATGCAGGTTAATTCCCTGACAGTCTCTGCATATCATCCATTCATTCCACCCAATTAGGGAACAGTGTTCTGAAACAAACCCTTTCATAATTTATAACATTTCTACTTGATAATTGAAAGAAAATAAGCTCAGTTTCCAAGGTGCTGAACAAGTGTGGCAAATTTTTAATAGAAACAGTAAGAAGCAGTAACTTTGCAATTTTAAAGAAAAAGTGTCTCTTTATAATATTAAAGTACTATTATTAAACATGTTACATAAAGTTATCTGAAATCTAAGTCACTGAACTTTACAAACTCTTCCATAACTGGGCATAACATTTGACTGCATTGATTTTTCACCTAAAAATGAGGATGCTAAAATGAATAATAAACTACAAAGAAAATATAAAGAACTTTTAAGTCCTGTATTAATTCTCACAACATTATGCCAATGTAAGGCATAATATAAATGGACACAATATTTCTGTGCTCTTTATTATACTAATTTATCATACAGCAGTGATTGTTCTGGAAGATTAACATTATTAACAGAGAAACAAAAATATGCAACCCTCCTCTATAGCCCTTTTGACTGTAACATTAAAATACATGGATACATTTCTATCCTCATAACCAGCAAGTTATTTAGTTCCTGATTTTATTTTTGCTAGTATTTTTACCATTAGCAAAATTTAGAAGCTTAAAAGTAGATATATCAATTTTGTTGGCTTGGTAGATACATAAATATTAATCAGAAACCTGACCCAAAACCCAATAAAGTCAGTTGAGTATATATCGTAATCACACTGGGATAAGAAAGGGTTAGTTTTGGGAACTGCAGCAATTTCTCTTGTACAAATGTCTCCTCCAACATTCAGTACAGCGTGTGCAAAGCAGAACAATCACCACAACACGTCTTGGAGTTTCAGAGTGCAAATACAAGTATCTCTTTATTTCAAGCTTAAAGTTTTGCCTCCCTTGAACTTGTTGGTTGGAACTTATCCTGCCTAGATCACATCACAAAACAACCAGATAAGTTTCATGAAGAGCTGAACTGAAGAGGCAGAGGTGCTATAAACTGAAAACAAAATACACTGACAGAGGTGTTTGGCTGCTAGCGCTGGAAATGTACGAGGCACTGCATACAAACAGGAAAGCATATTTTTTATATATGACAGTTTAGACAATGCCTCATAACACCATGCTCACAAATGACCAAATTAACATAAAAATTGAAAAAGCAGAAAACAAAACAAAAAAAAGGACATTAACTACTTTTTGTCACTGGTTGAAAAACCCACAAAATTAAACCATACAGAAAGCAGATTTTTGAAGTGGAACATTAGGCCTAGATTTATGTCAAACTGTGTTAAAGTATTTTGTATTATAAACATAACTGTGTTTGAACATGCATTCTGAGCGAGGCTCTAAGTGGGCTCCTCAAAGACTGCAGTAGTATGAGACACAGTTCAAAACAAATCATTACTGCACCTCAGACATAAAATGGCAATGAAAGAAGGGTGCTGTAGATGCTTTAGCCATCAAAAGTTCTGCGTCCCTCAAGCACCATAGACCAAAATGGAGAGAACATACAAAAAGGTGGTAGCCCACATATTTTTTATTTGGTAGGCAGAGTATCACATTGAGTACTTAACACTCACATTCCATTTTCATGCCCATCTCTAGACATTTCTTAAGCCTACAAAACTGGCAGCGGTTCCGATGGTGTTTATTGATGATACAGTCCTGGTTGCTACGACAACTGTAGGTCAAATTCTTCCTTACACTTCTTTTAAAGAAACCTTTGCATCCTTCACAACTGACAGCACCATAGTGACGACCTAGGAAACATACATATTGTTATCAGATGGAAATTACTTATATTTTAGCATAGAAATATTTATTTTGAGCAAGTAAATCACTGTAAATCACCCTTCAAATTTCTTTTGTATTTGTACAATCATTTTGGACCATGAAAGCATTATTAAAGTCTTACAGGGTGTTTCTTTATTACCTATTGTCAGAGTTTTTTGCTGAGAGAGTAAAGAGAGGAAGGCTAAGCCTATTTCTGAATGTGTGGTTTATAAAGTTGTAGTTCCTGTTCTGGACAAGTACAGATGCAATTCTACCTGCTGTTAAAGACTATAGGACGTATTTAAAGAACATGCATTCCAAAAATTCAAGTAATTTCAGAATATAAGTAATTTTACAACAAAATTTGAAATGCAATCTTCATTTAGATTTCCTGTACATACCAATTCTGGTATTGTTTTAATTACATAAATGTTTAAAAAAATAAAAGGAAATGAGACAAAGAGAAGGGTGTCTTCTCTGTAGCATGAAAGCACAGTACACTTCCTCAACTAATACAGAAATTTTACCTCAGGACTCCTTGTTACTGCATGGATCTGAAACACCGAGGATTCATGTGATCTCTACTTGCCTTTTTCTGTGACAGTAGAAGAACAAAATCTACCAGAAAGCATTAAGCTTGTTAGAGAGCACTAAGAAGTGTTTTCTCGGAGTAGCCAGACTTTTTTAGGTGACAGTTTATTTCATGGTTGCCCATCACTGTGTGGAACTTGACTAAATGCTTCAAGGAGTGTACTTCCATTAGCAGGAGTTATTTAATCATTATTTATCATACTCTCCAGTTGAAGGAAAAGAATAATGTTCTTCCAAGCACAGCTTAACTATTTTGTGTGTATAAATACAAAGTATGTTATCTTTCTCCATTTAAACACGCAACTGCTTTTGCCATCAGCATGACTAAAATCAGTTAAAACACACAAAAAATTATCTCTTCATCCCAGCCATCCTTTCTAGCAATTTTCTTCAATATTACTTTCTATGCTTCCTTACCTGATGCTTTATCGCCACAGACTACACAATATTCTACTACCTGGGGCCGCTGAACATCAGTTTTTCCCAGCAAACGTTCCACTGAAGCAGAGTCTGTCACTATCTGAAGCAAAATTCCAGAACAAAAACACATAATTAGCCAGACATGAAAGTAAGGAGCTTTGCCTACAGAACAAGATTGGTGTATCAGCTGAGATGACTACATTTTAGAATGACATATGTAGCATAAAATGCAATTTAATGGGAGTTTTTACTGTCAATGCTGAGACTGTTGAAATGGTCATATCAAAACAAATTCCAAATAAAACTGGTAGCTTTGTTGAGTACAAATGAGTTTTCTCACTTGTGCAACAGTATTTTTTCCTTCTTGCAATTGCTATCAAACAGCTGCTGTATTTTAGCCAAAGATGGTTGGCTTTCAGATGCTGTTTCCATGTATCCCTTGTCTAGTTAATAGAGGTATGTTGCTCAAAGGGGATAGCCTGAAGCTGAGATCTATTATAGAAACAGTTTAGCTTCCAAAGGCCTTTGATTCCAAAACTTCTGTTCCAAACATTCCACTTAAGAATGTTTAGCATAGTAAAATAAAATTTAAAAGACCGTTACTACAATTTTAAAAATATTTATGTATAAATAATTCTTCCTGCTGTAAAATATTCTCTATTGTAACAGTACAATAGAGACCACATCTCTCTCTCTCTCTTTTTAAGACTGCTAGGAGGAAATCTCAAATTTCACTGGGGTAGATTATTGTTTATATAGTTGGCTTTGCAAAGTTCCTGTTGGCCTAGATCACGCTCAAAACCCACAATAAAGTATAGCAGAGGATAGCTTCTGCTCTAAATAGCTGTTATTACAATGTCTTGATACTGAACGTAAAAGTATGAACTCAAGTAAGTTTGCTCAGCTGAGTTGTATCTCTGTATATCTGTGATTATTGAACAGACTAAGAAACCCTGGCACTTCTCACAAGCACTGTCTGAAGTATTTGCTTATGTCTTTGGAACTTGAATTAGAACAGCCAATGAGGGGTGATGAGTGTAATGAGGAATGTGAAAACAGAAGAATTTATGATTGTATAACGAAGCCTGCAATTAATACAGTTTTAATCCATGTCATGACATCTTTATAAAACTACTGCAATTGGTCTTAAAGCAAATGCAGACTTAAAAAAATGGAGAAATCAAGAATCTCAATTACTGTATTTACCTGAATTCTGCCTGGCACAATGTTGTCCGTGGTGGTAAAGATAAGCTGTTTGGCATTAGATGCCTCAGGTGCTGCCAGTATCACCTTTCCGGTACCAGTTCCATCTGGACTGGCTAAAATAAACTGTTGCTTTGGAGACACGGCGGAATCCACTGCTGTCACTATTTGAATTTTCTGACCTGTTTGCTGATCTGTCACAATCTGTAACACACAATAAAGAAATTCATGATTGGAGTAAACTTTACCTTTCATTCTGTCTCAGAATTATATCCATGAAAAATTACAAAGAAGCTCTCTCTGATTTTTCTTTATAGATGGCACCAAGGAGGTGTTCTCCGGTCATTAACAACATTTACCTACATATTTTATCTATGATGCTACTCCTTAAAATTATCAACAAAAGGTGGAATTAGGCAGCCTTATTGTATCATGTGCCGATTCCCAAGATTCTCTTATGGTGGAAAGTTTCTATTTATGATACAGTTGTCTGATACCATAATCTCTATTTTGCCTGGTAGGGTAACCATACCAACATTCACCAGTATTTCATGTTATTAATTATTATTACTTAATATTAATACTTAACAAGTCCTATCTCATTTGCCACTGCATATATTCTGATACATTAATGGCATCTTTATATTATGTACCAGTAACAACTCTGCAGCATTCTCAAAGGCTAACTTCATGTTAAATAGATTATTCTCCCACTGGCTCATAAATGAGAGGGAGGAGGCATGCCCTTGGAGATGACCTCAGGTGTTTTGTTGCCAATGTCTGCCCATTTGCTTTGGCTAGGGCTCAGGAGATTTGTCCATGTTGTCTGGGTTTAATCTCTGTTAATACTCCTCACTAACTACATCATCAACGTAACTATTATATACAGCCAGCTAGTCATCACCACACACATGCTGAGGGGGAAAAAGAATTTTAGTTTGCACTAAAAATGAACTGTTCACACAAAATTTAAGGAAGTATTCCATAGACTTTAGCATGCTTTTGTATAACTCTACGTGGGAGGAGGAAAAAAAAGGAGAAAATGTAATAGCTAAGTAATGGATTTTTACCTGAATGCGTTGTTGTGAAGCTACAGAGGCGTCTGTGGAAATTATCTGGATACGCTGGGAAGGGCTGGTCATCACTGGAGATTCAGATAGCGAAGTCTGAACAGTCTGCACCTGTAAATAATACACAGAATTTTAATCTACTGTAAAGGTATTGAACACTTTTAAAAAGACATATATTTATTAAAGATCAGATGGCCCTACAGCATGGTATCTAAATTTATTGGAAAGGTTACAATCATTAAATGAACTTGGATTTGTTTTCAATGAATTATCAGAATATTGTTTTTTTGGAAAAAAGTACATTGTATACAAATAATGTAAAATGTTAAGTATTTCCCCTTTTAATACTACTGAGGTATTTTATTGTGACAGAAATTCAATTTGGCACTACTACTGAATTCTAGTGTTTCTTGTTCTATTCCATATCTTTCTAGAGCCTCAAACTATAATGCAAATCTAGCTCTGAATACCTAGAAAAAGGTTGACAAAGATGCCTTGCATAGCTGTTTTCAGAGCAGAACTGTTAAATGTTGAATTAAACATGCAAGATAACATTGGCTGTCATATTCTGTTTACAGAAAACAGATGTCATTGGCCATGTACTAGGGAAAACGAGGGATGTCTCCAAAAGGAAACAGGAGACTTGGAAAAGGCTGAGCTACTCGTTCACTTTTTTTCCTCAGTCTTTACCAGAAGGTGCTCCAGCCACATTGTCCAAGTTGCAGAAGGCAAAGACAAGGATTGGGAGATTGAAGAACCACACACTGTAGGAGACCAGTTGGAGACTATTTGAGGAACCTGAAGGTGCCATGGGTCCTGATGAGATGCACCTGTGGGTCCTGAGGGAACTGGTGAATGAAGTGGCTAAGGTACTACTCATATTTGATAAGTCATGGCAGTCCAGCAAAGTTTCCACCAAGTGGAAAAGCAAAGACGTAACCTCCATTTTTAAGAAGGGAAAAAAGAAGATGTGGGGAACTACAGGCCAGTCACTCTCACCTCCATGTCTGGCAAGATCATGGAGCAAATCCTCCTGCAAACTACGCTAAGGCTCATAGAAAATAAAACCATGGTTAGTGACAGCCACCCTGGCTTCACTAAGGGCAACTTGTGCATAAGAAATCTGGTGGCCTTCTACGATGGGATGATAGCACTGGTGGAAAAAGGAAGAGTGACTGACCTTATCTACCTGGAATTGTGCAAAGCATCTGACACTGTCCCACATGACATTCTTGTCTCTAATGTGGAGAGACATGGATTTAACAGAGGGCTCACATGGTGATTAAGGAATCGGCTGGATGGTCACACTTCAAGAGTTGTGGTCAGCAGCTCGATCTCCAAGTGGAGACCAGTGATAAATGGCATTCCTGGTCGGTATTGGGACTCAACATTTTAACATTTGTCAGCAACACATGCTTACCCAGCTTGCTGACAATACCAAACTGTTTGGTGCGGTTGACATGCTGGAGAGAAGAGATATCATTCAGAAGGACCTCGACAGGCCTGAGTGCTGAGCTGATGCAAACCTCATGAAGTTCAACAAGGGTTGCACCTGGGTCAGATCAATCCCAAGCACAAGTACAGGCTGGGCCTGAGAATTCTCATTCCTGAGAATGGATTGAGAGCAGCCCTGAGGAGAAGAACTTTGGGGTGTTGGTGAACAACACATTCAATATGTCTCAGCAATGCGCACTCACACACCAGAAAGGCAACCGCATCCTGGGCTGCTTCAAAAGCAGTGTAGCTGGTGGGTCAATCGAGGTGATACCATCTCTCTGAGACCCCACCTGGAATACTGCATCCAGCTCTGGGGCACCCAGCATAAGGAGGACTTGGACCCACTGGAGTGAGTCCAGACAAGGCAATGAAGCTGCTCAGAGGACTGGAGCACCTCTGCTACAGAGGCTGAAAGACTTGAGGTTGTTCAGCCTGGAGAAGAGAAGGCTCCAGGGAGATCTTAGAGCCCCTTCTAATGCCTAGAGGGGCTCCAAGACAGCTAGAGAGGGACTTTGGACAAAGGCCTGGAGTGACAGGACAGAAGAGAATACGTTTTAAGCTGAAAGAGGATAGATTTAGGTTGGATATTAGGAAGAAATTGTTCCCTGTGAGGGTGGTGAGGCCCTGGCACAGGTTGCCCAGAGAAGCTGTGGGTGTCCCATCCCTGGCATTGTCCAAGGCCAGGCTGGATGGGGCTTGGAGCAACCTGGGATAGTGGAAGGTATCCCATGGCACAGAGTTGGACTAGACGATCTTGAAGGTCTCATCCAAACCAAACCATTCTGTGATTCTGGGATCTGCAGTAATGTGCCAAAAATCAGGAATCCTCTACTAAACAATCTTGGAATGATTTGTTTATCAAAATCTATACAGCTGGACAACAGGGTAGTGTCCATTTAAGTTTGCTTTGAAAAATCTTTTTTTAATATACAGAAAAATTCATTTTTGATGTAAAAAAAGAAGAAACAGTTTGGACATCAAGGAACCTGTACTGAAGTCTCTCTGGGAAAGCAGAGGTGTTAAAATACACAGCACTTAATGAAAACATACCCTTCTACTCCCCCTATAGACTGTACCATAAGCAGTCTGATACAGCATAAAAGTATAACCTAACTCGAACATACCATCTCTATTTATCTTTACTACACAGGTCACAAAAGTTGCACGTTAAATGAGGAAAATGCACAGGAAAGATGTACAAATAGCAGAATCTTCTAATTATTGGATGATTCAAAGCATTCAGCTGCAGAAAATAAGATACCTAGGCAAGAAAAAAACCAAAACTGACAAAATCAAGACTCTTAGAGAACACATTTAATCAATGATCTTCTTGTCTTCCATGCCAAATTATTAACTAAGCTACACGCTCTTTAGAAGATCTAAATTAGAACAATAATATCTTTTAAAACTGTTTTACAGTTCTTCACCTTCAATTGTAGAAAAGTATCACCAGCAATAATTTCATATGCTGAAGTCTATATAAATTAATAGTGATTTGCCTTAAATGACACAGAAGATCAGAACAAAGTTTAAGAAATATAAAAATACATTTAAAAATTTATGTATCTACCTTTTTTATCATTAAATTAAAACCAAGTATTTGGCAATTAGATGCATTTTGAAGACTAGCAAAATTAAATTTGGCTTCTTCTGTTTCTTTATTAACATATATATATAATTGCACGGTTACCTTATTTTTCCTAATTTTTTGCAGTTTCTACACTTTAGTTGGAATCATATTAAGTTCCCAATAAATAGGTATATATGAAATATAAATATAAAATATTATAGATATTAAAGGTATATATAAGGTATATATAAAACATAAAACATATATGCATATATAAAATTGGTAGCTTGAAGCTAAGCTTCTCTAGACATTTCATTATGTAATTTGAAATAAATAAGGTTTCTTCATGGCCATATAGTCATTTGCATACTAATTTACTGATTTGACCATCACATATACATACATCTATATGTGTGTATGAACATAGGTATACATATACTACATTTCTGTACTTACTAACTAAATTTTCAACACTTTCTGTAGTTTATTCCCCCCTACACACACTGATTATGAAAGGACTATGTGAGCAATAAATTGAAGGAATAATAAACTGGCCACATTGGGAAGGAAATTTTAAAGCCTCTAATCTTCTCTAACAAGTAGAAAAACATTTCCTACATTTACTCCAGTAAAAGCCAAAGTAATTGTACTGCTTGAATACACTGGTCTGTTCTCACTAAGTGTAAATCAGTTTCAGAGATACTAAGTTTTTATTCTCTACTTTTTTTTTTCTATGATATTAATAAAGTAAGGCACAGTTAAGCAAACACAGACCAACTATTTTTAACTGCACCCATGAAACAGCTAAAAAATTTCAATGAAAAAGATGGTATCAGGTTTTATACCTGCATCTCAAATCAATTCAGAAAGACTTATTTTTCTATAGGTATTTTTCCTAGTTAACTTCTTTATTATACCAGTTGCTCTGCCACTTCTGGTAACAGTCTTGAATTCAGAGGCTGCCAAACTCCCTAAGCCAGGGAGGAGCTCCTTACTCCCAAATGCACTTTCTGGGAGATAATTGGGCTGATGGTATGTCCAGGTCTTTTACAGTTAACAGTAAATTGAGAAAAGTTGTATTTGAACTAAAAATTGTTTGAGAAGACTTTGCATTAAAACTCCACCTTGAAAATTCATCCAGAAATGAGAAAATGGTCAAAAGACAGTAATAAAATATTAAATCAAAGTTGTCTTATTTTACACTTTATCAATTTTTAAACCAAAGCAAAACCTTATCCCATCAGAACAACAGTGTTTCTACTCTCCTCTTCCAGCACACTGTGCTTCATCTGGATCTAAATCTGAATTGCTGAACTACTTACTGATGTAACATGTCAGAGATATCTCAAAGAGGATCAAGAAAATACTTTATGTGACCAAGATAGCCAGTAATTTTTGAGTTCCCTGGCAAAACACTCGTTCAAAAAAGTTCAGTATTTTGATAGGTTCTTATCAGGACACTGAGGGAACTGAAAGCAAATGAAAATTCTCCAACAATGCAACTGCCATTAACAAGATCCAGGAAGCACGGGGCTCACTAGTCACCTTCTGTGACTCTATAGCCTCTGACAGGGAAAAAAGATGCACTGGGAACAGCTTGTGGCTGTCATGGAGCCAGCATGGACAGTTTTAGCAACTACTAAAAATTCTTCCTGATCACATCAGAGCTGTTGTTGAAAAGAGGAAACAGTCCTTATTCCTCCCCACGGTGACAGCTCCATTTAAAAGATTTGCATTAAAATCTAAGGTACTACACAGGGAGTGCATCTCCACTTCAAAACTAAATACATTTTTCTTAAACAATATTCAGGTCAAATCTAAGTCAGTCGTGGGACTGAACCCAAGTCACTGACATACTGCACAGTACTAAACAAATCCTTAAGAAAAGCAACATTACTTATTCTTGCATTAAGGCTAAAATACTTTTCCTGCTTTCAAAAGCTGTTCAAGATGAGGAGAAATTGCTGAAATTCCCTCCGAATCCCCTAGCTGCTCTCTGTTCTCCAGTCTCATGAAATATAAGTAAAGGCAACTGCAGACACTACTCACCCCCAGCCTGTTCAGAAATACACAGTTTTGTATTTCTATTTTAACAGCCCTTTCTGTAAAGAAATTCTTCCAAATGTCCACAGAAATACACAGTTGCAAAAATTCAGCAAACAACACTGATATAAAGCAGAAGCAAGCAACAGCATTGTAAGACTTTGAAACAATCACAAGGACAATTTTAAAAAGTCCTAAAAATAAAATTCAAAAATACATGCACTGGAGCGCTCTCAGCAACTTCTGTGACACATTCAGTTTCATTGAAAACAAATCTGATTAAATATTGCTCAAGAAAGTGAAACAACATAGAGCCTACTTGCAGGACAGTCTGATTTGGTGCTTGATATCACAGTTCTCAATAAACACAGGTACTATGTTTGTGGCAGTTATGTGGCAAAAATTATGCAGATGCAGCTTGTAAATATTTGCATTGGGTTATCCTCTTTGCTACTAGCCTCTTAGCTCATAACTTGAAATTCAGTGCACGATCAATGACCCTCTTCTTCCATTTGATTTTCATCAATGAAAAATAGGGTATTCTGAAAACCTCTCATTTTTTAAGGCCAGTGCCAGGTTTGACTCTAAAGGAACAGTAAGTACAATATAGAATTTTAGCACATATCAAGAAAACTAGTGATGTATTTACCCGTTTTAAAACCTGTATCTGATGGGACAAAATAAATAGCAGACAGCCAGCCATTCATAAAAAAAGCTTCAACATTTACATGGTTATCGTGTTAATGAATTCTTAATGAGATAACGCTGCTCTCAACTGTTTTTCCGTGAACAAAGTTTTCATGGTGTTACGTAGTGGACAGGCATATAATTTAAGGAGGAGCTGAATGCTGTAAAGAGACGAAGCCCTCTATTTACCCACCGGCCAGGAAGAAATCACAGAGCTTCATACACTCTTGAGATGGAGCGATCTCTCCAGTGGCAAGATACAACCATCACACTATGTTACCACGGTGCATTTCCTGCACGAGGAATTACAAATGTCACATATTTTATGTGTTTGAGATGTTATTATAGCACCCAAGTTCTACCAAAATAAGATAAGGTTTGCCAGTATTTCCATTACAGATTTCTATTTCCAAGTACGTTTGGAAGTATTTTTTAAAAACGCAGCTTGTCAAACTGATACTTGGTACAGAAAACTAGAGTGATAAATCTCTTGTTGGTTTTCAGTGTGAAAAAGAGCCAAATTTAATATAAAAAAAAAAAAAAGTTCTAATTATGGAATCTTGAATCCACTTCTGAAAACAGAATCAAACTTGTATTTATATCGGATATAGGGTTTCTCCTGAACTAAAAATATTTTTTAATATCCTGGTGTAATAGCACAATAGATGAAAAACAATACAATACTACAATAGATGAAAGAAAACTCTGAACTACTGTCTGAAAAGTGGCCTTATCTAGAGAAATCTCTCAGCCCACTTGCACTTTGTTATATATTAAATCCCTTAATTATGTAATCATATGAAAAATCACAGTATTTGAAGGATATTAAACAAAACAATTTTAATCAAACAAATGATCTAGTTTATTTTTTTAATGAAGTCTGCATGGTGAAGGAGATAGGTTATTTTCTGTGGCTGTGAACACTTACAGTTTGTGTTTATTAGTTGATTTAAACATTTTAGCTGTTGAGCATCCAAGCTTCAGTGAATATACATCAAGACATCACCTAGTATCACTTTAAGTGGATTTCATGCTCTTTTTTCTTACATGTGTAGGCAGAAAATATAAAACCTGATTTAAATTAATCACCCTACTGTAGATTGAATACAGTGCATAAGTAAAACAGGCAACTTCAAACACTGTGGTGGATTCAGATTACAACTCAAATGAGAAGCAGAAAACTTTCATGTCCAAAACAGTCAATCTAATGATCACATGATGAGAAATTTTGCTGTATTAGTCTTTTTAACAATTCACGATACAGCTAAGTTTCTCTATAGTTCATGCTGAATTTCCTACTTGCACCCCTAATATGGGAGCCACCACAATGATGTGAACAAAACACATATTGGTGGCACTAGTTTCGTATTTGTCCTCAAGCATAAAGCAATACTGCTCTATAAAGATTTTCTGTTCCATTTATGATACTTAATTGTGAACAGCAGGAACTCCCTGATAAGTTTTTAATTTCAAAATCTCATATACCAACTGTTGTGATATTATCTGTCACTCACCTCAGCCACCTGCTGAGTCTCCACTACCTGCTGAGCCAGCACCTCCATACTGGTTGCCATGGTGAAACAAGATCATTAGAGAACCTGTTTGGAAAGACGCCAGCAACTTCCATCAGGCACAAAAGTCAGGGATTTTTCTCATTATTAAAGAAAGCTCTGAGATGACTTTTTAGTAACTTACAGTTCTGCTTGATCTACATGGCAAATAAGCCAAGATGCCATGGATGCGTGTGCGCGACTACATACATGCGCACACATACGAATATAGGACATGCACACTGGAACCGTGCCGTTCAAACACCTGAGGCTCAGAGTTATTCCCTTACTCTATGAAGCCTCTAAAATACTAATTCCACTATATTATTTAGGTTGTAAAGAAGATATGGTAATTTCATAAATGAGAAAGGACTAATTTGAGTGTCAACTACTGATGCAGTTTGTGGAATTCATAGATCTCTAAGGCACTTTCCTCATCTCAAGAAGGATAAACCTTACAGTTAAACGGTTTCTACACCCTGCACTGAACACAGGACAGCAAGCTAAGAATGCTGTTTTGCATAAACTGACACGTACATTTATATTCTTAGAGTAATCTTGCACAATAAGGGAAATAAACTGTCCCATCTAAAACGTATTTTCAATTATCTAAACTTTTTTTAATTATAATGTGATAATATTATCACTTTGAGAAGAAAATACTGCAGAATCATTTTATCCTATTCTGAGTGACTGCACACTGAATTTTACAGTCTTTGGGGTTAAAAAAAAAGACAAGTCAATCAAAGATAAAGAAACAAGAAAAAGCACTTCCAATATATTTTTAATTATAATTATTAGGGCTGCATTTTAAGATTTCCAATTAATTAATTCAGTTTTTAATTGTGACTTGCTCATTATAGGGCCAGACTTCAGATTCTGACCCAGGTGTAGGTAATGAAAAGGCATTCCTGAATGCTGGCCCATTTGATGTTTTTTTTCTATCTCCAAACTATTTAATATAAAATTTTAAAATACTGCAAACAATAGCAAAACACGTAACAGAAAAACGCGTTTCCCTATGGAAACTATTTATGCTAATTTTTCCTACAGCTTGTCATGTTTTATTCAAGTGTTCAACTTACACATTAAGATTCGGAACCCTTTCCACCAAACCCAGCTTGTGAAGGGTTTCTCAGTTGTTCAGTAACTCCTTTTCAGTGTTTTATCTTAAATTGTTTTATATTCAGCAAGAATGATAACCACATGGTTGTAACGTTATTTTCTCAGTGCTTTAAGATGAAAGAAGCCCTGCAGATGATATATTTTGTTCATAAAAGTACCTTTCTGAGACACAAAGATGTCTTTGCTGCCGCGTGGCTCTGATAGATTTGTTGGTGGTGGTGTTATACACTAGGGCTTTTTGTACTTTTGACCCTTCCAAAACAGCCTCAAGCTGAGGCTATTAAGCTGATTCAATTGAAGCCAAGAGACCGTACACAACCATACCAAGCTTCTTAATGGTGTTGACTCCCAGAACGCAAAATCAGCTTCTCAGTAAAAGCCTTGAGCAGCAGTTTGTAAAGCAACAACGAAAAAAAAAATCCCCCTAACAAACCAACAAGAAGTGCAACTTAAAATCTGCAAGGAGGCACATGGAGCACCAGGAAATTATTTTCAATATAGTAGTGTGGCAGCCAGCTCAGTACGTGCTGAGGCACTGCTGTCCAGAACACGGTGTAAACCCATTAATCTCTCCCTAAGGTGCACTGAAACCTCAGAAACAAGTCAGAAACTCCATTTGAGATATTCTACGGGTACGGCCCAAACAGGACGACACGGCAAAAAGCCGAATTCAGAATTATTGATTATTTGCTCCTTTAAGGAAACGAAGTTCTTCACACTGTGAGATCGACTCGGCTACCCCGGCGGGACAAGCGTGGCGCGGGTGTGGCTGTGCTGGCAGGCTCCGGTCCGCTGTTGTGGCGGCCGGGACACAGCGCGCAGCCCCGGCCCGGGCACGCCGAACCCGCGGGCAGGGCGGGGCCAGCCCCCAGGCCCCCATTGGCTGCGCGCGCGTCGCCCGCGGCAGCAGGGCCGTGTCCAGCTCCCGCCCCGCGCAACGTCAGCCCCGCCCCCCGAATGACCTCATGGCAAGCGCAGTGCTACCCTGAGCGGCGCCCATTGGCCCAGCGACCCGCCTGTAATGGCGGCGGCGGCGCCACCCCCCGATCGCAAGAAGAACCCCCCGGGGACGCACTGAGCACAAGATGGCGGTGCTGGCCTCCCGCCAGGGCCCAGGCGGGGCTGCTGCCGCCGCCATTAAGCCCCTTCCCCTCCCCTCCGGTATAGCTTTGTGTCAGGCTATGGGAGGCCTGAGCATGGCAATGAGGAAGCAGCCGGTAAGATGGCGGCGGTCTCAGCCCCGTATGCAAAGTACCCACCGCCCCCTCCCCTCCGCCCTCCCGGTGGCAAAGGTAAAAGGGTCGGGTTCAAGCCGCCGCCTCCGCCCGCTCAGACTCCATCTTCTCTCTCTCTGTGTTCGTGTCCCGCGATCATCGCCGCGACCATCGCCCCTGCTCCCCCCCCCCGGACAGCAGACTGCGCTCACCGCGACCGGACCGGCTCCGACATCAGTCGGCCCACAATGCAGCACAGCGGCTCCGCCACGGGACTGCCGATCGACCCAGCACGCCGCAATGGTCCTTTCCTCTCCTCTCTCTCCAGGAGCTGCAGGCTAGCCCAGAGCACAGCTGGCGCTCGCTTACCAGCCAAATACCGGAGCTGTGCAATCCCCTTCCCCTAAACCCACCGTCACCCCTCCTCTCCCCTCACTGGGGTGTCCCGAGCAGGGCCCGCTGCCGCCTCCCTGCGCCCCCTCCCTCGTCCTGGCCCCCACACAACAAACCCACCCGGGCTGTCTCAATTTTAAAAAAGGGTTTTTACCTCAGGAATGGGCGCCAAAGGTGCAGTGGCGGTGACCCGGGCGGGTCGGTGCTGTGGCGGTGCCCAGCAGCGGCCCTCCCTCCCCCCGCGGGGGCGGCGAGGGGCTGTGGGGCCCGCGGAGGGGAGGGAGCCGGGACTATGTTGGGCCGGGGGTGTTTTGTTGTGTGTGCCGTGCCCTGTGACAGGTCAGAGTTCGTGACCCCACCGCCGCCGCCCGCGAGCGCGTCCCCGCTTCCTCTTCCAGTGCCCGCCCTGCCGCGGCCCCTCCATCCCCCGCGGGGCGGGGCCGGCGGCGGGGAGGGGCTACCGGGCTACCTGAGCCGCCCGAGCCCCGCACCGCTCGGACCGGGCTGGGTTCCTATGGCTTCGCAGGAGGAGGTCGGCCCCTCGGGCCAGCAAGGGGAAGGCATGGCCCCCGCCTTTGCACATCTCACTCAGAAGACTCCTCAGGGCCTGCAGCCCGAGGTAATGGGTAGGCGGTGGCTGTTCTGTGCGCCGGTGGTGCTGATATTTCAGGTGTACCCTGGTTTTCCCTGAAGGTGCAGTCAAAGTCAGTCTCGCAGTTGAGGGAGGCTCTCACAAACGCCACCGCCAGATAGTGCCGATTTCTTATTTTATTTTCTAAAGTCAGTGTCATTGGTTAGGGCTCTCACGGTGAAGCTGGTTGTGAGTCGAGTTCTGCTTGTGAATGCTCAGTTGAAGGCGCAAGCCAGGTTTGGGTGTGGCTGAGATGGTTTAAGCACCTTTCAGTGCTTGTCATTTCACAGGCTACCAGATGTTGACCGCCTGTCATAACTGTGTAGCTATTTCTTGACCTACCCCGATAAAAATGTTCTTGGTACTGTAATAAGTTTTCCTTGAGTCCAGTAATTTTGGCAGGAACTAACTTAAGCAGCAGTTAGAAGAATAGTAAAACTGAAAAAGGTGGAGGGATGGTAACTCTTGAAAGGAAATGTATGGAAGAGTTGGCAGCTGAATGCAACAGTCACGTAGACAGAAACTGCTATTGTCTGAGTAGTTACACAGCACTCTGATTTTTTTTGTTTGTTTGGGGGGATTTTTGTGGGTGGGTTGTTTGTTTTTCTTAGAAGTAGTTATTTGGGGCAAGGATATGAAAAATAAAGAAGTGCACCTATGAATTACAGCCTGTCATAGAATGGGACTTAGCAAAGCAGATGATGTACAGATGTCTTTGCAATACATAAATAAAGGAAAACATCTCAATGTCTTGGGTGTTCACTATTGTAATGTTAAATACATGAGGAATATCCAAATTCTCAAAATATGTATATGCCTTTAGAAGCAGCTTTTTTTAACTTCATAAAACATACTATTAAAGGGTGTGACTGAGTGAAAGAATGGAAAATGCTGAAGTCAGATGTGAAATGCTGCTTTCCCCTCAGTGCTTCCTGATGGGCAAGTTGAGGAAAAGTTTAGAGCACAGGGGTTGTCTCCTCATTCTTCCTTGTTTGTGCCATTGAGAGAAGACCTCGGAGCAGTTTTATTCTGAACTCTTGTAGAGTGCAGTTCCATTTGATGTGGAGCTCCACTGTGCTCACTGAGACTGGCAACACTAAGTGCAGTGAGGAATGCTGCATCAAAAAAGCTGTGACAAACTTTGCTGCAGTGTTTGTGATAATTTCAGTGATGTGCAGAACTACACTTTATGTCCTGAACTTGTTTAATAAGCAAGATTGTATTAGATGATGTTGAAGTTTTCTAAATTTATATACACTGACTTCTAAAAGAGCATTAGTAAAAAGGGCTTGTGTAGGCCATTTTTGGCCTTAGCTATGACTGAAGAGAAATAATAGAAGATGCTGAAGGTGAAAAAGATCAAAAACTGAGATAGTCTACAAGTAAAGGTTAATAACTAGACTAGCAGCAAAGAAAATAATTATGTCTGTCTACCACACTCTTGTGAGCTGACCATGGATTGCAGCCAGATGCTAAACCCAGTCACTCGCTGCCTCCCCATAACAGGACAGGGGCAGAAAAAGCTCATAGGTCAAGATAAAGACAGATCACATACCAGTTGCTGTCCTGGGCAGAATAGATCTGTCTTGGGAAAAATTAATTTAACTGACTGCCAGTTAAAACAGCTATGGATAGTGAGAAAGCCAAAAATTAAAACACTAGCTTCCCCAGCCACCCCTTTCTGCTACTGGTGGTTTCACCCCCCCTCAGAGCAGTGCTCAGAGGATCCCAGCCAGCACAGACCACCTCCTGCCTGCCCTTGTGTTTTTCAGGCTTGTGCCCTGCTCACCGAGAGCTCCTCGCCTCAGGGCTCCACCGAGGGCTCCTCTCCTCACGGAGAGCGGGCTCCACCGAGGGTCCTCAGGGCTCCTCTCCTCACGGAGAGTGGGCTCCACCGAGGGCTTCTCTCCTCACGGAGAGCGGGCTCCACCGAGGGCTTCTCTCCTCACGGAGAGCGGGCTCCACCGAGGGTCCTCAGGGCTCCTCTCCTCACAGAGAGTGGGCTCCACCGAGGGCTTCTCTCCTTCGGGCCGCAGTTCCTGACAATAAGGATTAAATTGTTCCCAGCCATAGTGGAGAAGGGATTTTAGTGGTGTTCATTTTCAAACGCACCTGCTGATAACAAGGACCTTTTAGCTTCTCCCTTTTTTTGGGATAGTTGCCTCAGAAGAAAAAACGTGCTGCAAAATTGTCGTGCAAGAAGAGGAGGGAAGAGACGCCGTGGAAGTTGCACCCTGCCCAGGAGAACAGCCTGAATTCCCCACAGAGCAGAGGTGAGATGTGCATACTTGTGAAGAGGGAAGGAGGTTTTAAGTGTGGAAGCAGAGAACCACTGCAAAGCACTTGTGGGTTGTGAGAATACTAATGGCATAGTCAAAGCTTTCTCTCTGGCCTTGGTGATGGGAGTAAAAGTACATAATGGACTAAGGGGTAGTCAAAAGTCAGGGCAGGCCAAGTACTACAAAATGAGAATGGGATTTAAGGTTGCTCATGTGTTTTAAATTTTTGGGATATTGTAGGTAATTGGATCATTAGGATTAGTATTGTAGAGCTTTGTTGTTTGGGGTTTTTTTAGTTCTCATTTCAGGTGCTTAAAATTTGCATAGAATTTTCTGGAAACTTTTGATGTAAATTGTAAGAGCAAAACTGATACCTAGCATGGAAGAAATCAACAGTTATATGTGACTGACAAGGTTTTAACTGTATAAACTGGTCTTGCTAATGCCACATTCAATTTAAATTTCTCTTTTAAGTGCTAGTTGATGATTTTTAAGTATCAGTCCTTATGCCTTGCTTTTTTGTACATGGCTGGGCAATGCTGAGGGAAGCTGGTGACCTCCATCCTGTGGGGGTTTTGCCATCATGTCTCCATGTTCATCTCTTAGCAAAAATGACCTCGCTGTCTGCTGTAGGCTTTTTGACTGCAGAAAAATATCACTACATAAAATCATTAAGGTTGGAAAAGACCTCCAAGGTCATCAAGTCTAACCTTTGACGTCATAACACCATGCCCTGGAGTCTAGAAACTTTCTTGTCAAAACTTGATCAAAAGTGGTGTCACAGCGTTACCCAGGCTTTAGAATTGCACTGCTTTTAATACACAGAAGTTTATGTTCCCAAGTAACTTGTGGAGTTAAACTGGTGTTTTTCCCTTAGTATTTAAGGGAATACCTTTCCCTGTTGCTGAGTATTTGCACTTTCTTTTACCTTCACAAGCAGTGATATTCACTGAATATGGTTACAACCAAAGTAGTCATTATTGCTTTTGTATCAAAGTACCATGCAAACAGGAAAAGCCTGGTTAGTATTCATAGCTGTATGGTTTTCGTCAGTTGTAAAAGCAGCAGAGAATCAGCTCAGGAAGGACAGCAGTCCCAGGGCTTGACTAGCAGTGCTTATGTAAGTGGTACAGAATCTTGTCATGTTGGTATCCTCCATGTCTGAATAACTTGTACTTTAGAAAATAATTTAATAACTGTTTAAAAAACAGATTTTAATTAGGCATATGCTGTAAAATAGGTCAAAATATTAGTTGCACCTAATGGGTAATAACTTTAATGCTTTTTAGTAAGTAGAGAAATAAACAGAAAAACTCTGGAACAACAAATGAGGGCAGCTTACATCTCAGCTATTGGCCAAGTAACTAGTTCATTGTGACGTATTACTGAATTTTTTTGGAAACATTTAAGAAGGTGTGGAACAAAGTTTTTTGTTTTGGAAGAGTAATACTAACTACAAATTAGTAGGAAAGAGCTGTGTAAGTAAATGGCAGGTAGTAAACTGAGTATATATATGTAGTTTATGAAGTTAACATTTTCTAAAAGGTGATTACTGGAATAATTCTGAAATTATGATAATTTCTGTCTCTGGTGCTTAGCTTTGGTCAAATTTAGTTAACAGTTCGACTGAAGTTGTGAGGACGTTTTCATTTTTTGCTCTTTCTTTATGCTGTATTGAAACTATTTGTATCTGTAAGTTGAAGTAAAATAGGCAGGCTTTACAGGAGATAAATGCAGTGTGGACTGAAACACGTCATCATAACAATTAGGTCTAAATTCTGTTCCCACCAGAAGGGCTCCACTACCATCTTCTGATTTGATGCTCTTCCCTAGTTTGTCAGAGAACTGGTTAATAGGCAAGTATGTGTTAACAATAACTGCAAAGCTGGAATTAAAGAAGGTAAAAACAGTTTAAAGAAAAAGCTGTAGAACTGCAGTTGTTTTGCTCTTTTATTTTTCTGTGTTACTTAAAACAATGTCCAGTAGCACTGTATCTTATTTTTTACAACAAAATATTTTCATGTCTTCATTTCATGTTTCTAACTGAAAGCTTCATACAACAGTCACCAAATGTCAACATCTAAGTCCTCATAATATCGTCATTCTGTAGTGCAGTTTTGTTTTAGACCATAGTTAGAGATACTACTCTATTCAACGTTGTCTTATTTTTTTGTAAGTGCAAAATGTTTTTAGGGGGGGGGGAATAAACATTTACAGTGTATTGGTAGCAGGGCCATGGTTCTAATGTAAAGAGTTAATACTGATGTTCATTCAATAACTAAAGAACCAAAAGTTTTACTTTTATACTTAATTTCTGTTTGCACATGATAATATATGCTATTTGAAATGGTCAGACTCAGTTGTATCAAAAAATCTCCAGAACAGTGGTATTTTTATTTAGTGGTAGATATTTGTTTCTTTAAGCTTGTTTTTGCAGGTGATAAACTGAACTACCTTATGATTTGGGTATATATTATAGACCTTTACAAATGCAGACAATTCTAAACAATTTTTTAGGGTCAAAAATTCAGATATCCATTAACCTTCTTAAAGAAAGGGAAAAATGAAAGTAATAAAAATACCCAACAATATATTTTAATGTAAGTAAATTCTTGAACATGGTATTTTTATACAAAGATATATTTTAATCATAGATGCTGTTCTATTCCTCAGTCAAATATTATGACAAATACAGGACACAAAACCATGGTATTGCAATGATTAGAACACCACTTCTCAATCTTTATAGAAAACCCCAACCCAAACACTAAAAAAACCCCACCCTAACAAAAAACAACCCCCTAAACCAAACACAAAAACCCAACCCCCAAACTCCAGACATCTATATCCTTAGCTGGTGTAAAGCAGCATAGCATCTTTGAAGTCACACAAACACAGCTGGCTGCTGAGAATCCAGCCCTGGAAATGTAGTGCACGGCAGCAGTCTGATGTGAGACAGGTATAGCCACAGGAGTTCCAAAGCACTCCAGCAGAGCAGGTTCAGACAAGTGCATTTCAGTGCACCCAGCATATTTCAAATGCTGTGCTAGTTATGTGCATTCAATTTTTGATAACATTTTTTTTCATAACAAGAACAGCAGAAACAACAGGAATTTTGAAAATAAAGATAGACTATTTAAATAGAGGATAAAAATCCTAACACTACTAGGTAGACATGTTAAATAAAAACTGTCTGTAGGTTTATAATAAATTAGAAATAACCTTTGGGTTTGAGTCTGATGCAGTATTTAAGGAGAAGTGATATAATTCAACGCCTGGATCTGTAGATCTACTGAAGTGCATTTCAAAGTACTGCAGTGATATGAAACTAAACCCTTTAACATAAATTATATGCTCTCTGTAAAATTATAAATTCATAGTAAGTAATTACGTTGGATCATAGGTAGTGAAGTGTTGGTAGACCAGGTAAATTGAATGTGTTGTTCGTTCATTTTCTGTGGAAGCAATTTCGCATTCGTGGGGCATAATTTCATGCTGGCACTTGTTAATGGATGGGTAATAAATCATGCCACAGAACTCCTTAGAAACACGAAGAAAAGGAAAGTGTAGTTCAATAAAAATGATAAAGTGCTTTAAATGATCATTTGTTGTGTACTACATGGTTTCTCGTGTTGTGGTAGACATCAAAACCAACTCAATGAAATACGGCAGTGCTCTAGAGTAAGTAAATCTGAGCCTGTTACTTACTATAGTCAGTATTTCCATGTATTTTCTGGTCTTGATGTTAGACTTAGTTTACTGTGAGGTCTGAGGAGAAGCTTATAGTACAGGCTGAAGTTGTACATACATAAAGATCACCATAAACATTCTCTACTTTGAAGTTTTCATTTGCAACAACGTGGATGTAAGAAGAAGGAAGCAAAAAGAGCAAACTGGAAACAGTTCAAATCCAGTGTGTGTGGCCAGTGGGCCTGAAATACACTGTTCAGTTTTGTAAGTCATAAGAGGATTGCTGGAAATGTATAGAAATCTGAGAATTTCTTCCAAGTTCATTGCATGATAGCTGCTATAATATGGATGCTTCTTCCATGGCTTCAATCCACCTAAAAAGAACAGAAAAGAAAAAGTGGTACATATAAAACTAGATACATTTTAAGAAGATATGTATTTTAAGAAAAAAGTATTTTAAGAACATAAAGCTTGAAGAAGACTATATTTTCCATCCCAGCTCTGATGAGGAACTATAGTTTTGTGATTAAAGCAGGGAGCTGAGTTACTAGGACTCTTGCTTTCTAATGCAATCTTGACCAGTAAATTATTGTAAAGTCTCAAAGACAGTATAAGTGCTGTCTTAGAATAGGAAACATGAAACCACTGAAGTATGTTTAAAAGCAACAAAACCTTGTATAAACACTCATTTCCTTTCCTGTGTGTCTGGAGGTGCTGGCATTTTTATTATAAATTTTGTGACTGTTTTATTATGTGGAAGCAGTAGCAATAGAATGGAGAAAAATAAGCAATTACTTGTTGATGAGAAAACTAAGATTGAACATATAAATTGAACATATAAATCAGAGAAGTTTCTGTACAATAATCACCTGTGACAGACTTCTAGACATGACTCTAGGGACTCTGTCTCCTCTTTACCCGTAGGAGGAAGCAAATTCTCCTTTCTGAAGGAAAGTAAAAGCACCAGGTAGATTTTTAATGTCACTCAGGCCAGTCACATGTAATTTGGCTTAATCAACACTCTGAAAGTTGCTTGCTTCCTCTGTCATGAAGGCATTCTGAACTGAAGGAGAGGGGAAAGCCCTACATAAGCTTTTGGACCTGTGCACTGGCTAGTGTGGAAGTCTACCCCCATACCTCTGTGCTGAATTGTTATCCTCTGCTCGGAAGCTATAAAAGAGAGTCTGCTTGTGGTAGAGATGAAAAACTGCATCCATGCTTCCATCCCCCTTTTCTGGGGCAATGGTGAAACCCAGCAAAGGCAAACTTTCTGTAGCAACTTTGTCCTGAAAGCAAAGAAGTAGTGAACCAAAATTTAGTGAGAAGGCTGAAAACCAAATGATACAACCCTGCTGTGACAAATGCAAAAGCAGTAGCTGAATGTTCTGCTGGACTCATGGCTCTTCCCTAAACAAGAGCAGCACCTGTACCACACATTTTTATCTAGTCTGAATACCGAACTTGACCACCTCTGCAAATCCAATTCTTTGTGATCATCCACATGGCCATGCAGGTCAAATTAGCCACTACATTGAAGGCTGTCTGACATAATGGTCCAGAAGGCAAATCAGAGATTACTTGAGAGTATGGGACAGTCCAGCAGCAGTTCTGAAAGCCTGAGACACACTCCCGGTTATGTTTCTTTCAGTAATTTTTTTTTACTGGGTGCAAATAGTAGTCTTTTTGGTGCCTTGTAATTTCGTTTCACAGCACCAGTGACTTTTTCAGAAATCTGCTTTTTCTCAAACAGCTCACTTGCTTTCCAAAAGGCTGGTTTAAAATTTCCTAGCTTGTAATGCAAATAATTGTTAATTTAGTCCCAAGAAGCTTCCACAAATTTTGCTTGCTAGACATGGCTTTGCAGAAGTCAAAGAAAACAATAAGCCTTAATTGAACTGCAGTTTAGCTGTTAGTGATAGCTGGAGTTTTATTCACTGTATTTAGGCAGTGATTATATGTGTATGTTGGCTTTGCCTGTGCTTTTAGAAGGTAACTTCTAGACTGGGAATGCAAAGTGTAATTAAGCATTGTTGCTTTTTCCCTACTGTTGAACCAGAAATGATCACTTTTAAGGTTAGGTGAGGTAAGGTAAATGTGTGGATACAGAATTTGATGATAATGGTCTAAACTGCTGGTCAAATCATGAACCCTTTTGTGCCTCAATCTCTTCACCCGTTTAAAGGGGATAACGTTGCTTCATGCAACCATCACATGATGTTTGCAAAGTATTCTGAGGGCTTAAAGTACCAAGTGTTGCTTTTACAAGTTTTTGCATTGTCCTTTTTTTCAGCAAAATTAATTTTTATGGTTTTGCTTATGGAATCTGTCCATTATAACCAAACTTTATATTACACTTACTTCAAGTTTATTTGTATTGCAGTTATTATAAAATAAGAAAAGGGATTGGGAGGGACAAAATACATAAAAATGATCTAATTGATACCCTGCCTCCTTGGCTGTAAGGAGGAGCTTACAGACCAACACAGCTGGCATTATTCTGACTTCTGCAGCCTGTCTCCTGTCTTTCCCTGTTGGTACCAGTAGGACAAGTGTCTTACTTATACTTGCAAAACTACAAGATTCTCCTCCCCACCAGAAGTGGATCGTAGCACCATCTATCCAAAAAATACCTGGCGGTTACCAAGTACACCAGAGAATGCTGAAGGATCTTGAAATCTTTAGGTGTAAATACTTATGCTAAGGTTCACTGTGGTTGACAATTTATAATAGCATGAACAGCAAGAAGTCAGATAATGAAGGGCAGTGTCTGAGGGCTGCCAAGGTTCAGCTAGGGCTGTGGTTGAGCTCCCTGGGGACTCAGTCTGTTAGGACCAGATCTTGGAAGGCAGATAGTTGTGAGAAACTACCATTTCTACCTTTCCCATTTTCTGGTTCTCCTGTAGAGAGTAAAGAAGGGATCTCAGATAAGAAACTAATTCAAGTCAAAGTGCACAATACCTCGTTTGCTATGTAGGTGTAGAGGACTTTGCCTTTGATAACAAACCAGCGTTTCTTCCAGTGTCTTTTGCCTCCCTTACATCTGCTGAGGTAACCGCTGATGGTAGCTCCCTCTCCTGAGGCTGCCACCTGGAGCAAGGTAGGAGAAATCAGGATTTGTAACAGCAAAGGCTTTTTCCCTCCTGATTATGTATGCTTGCATCACACCAGATAACCAGGTGAAACTGTAAGTAGACCATTAAAAGTATTGATACAGACAAATTATTAGCATGGTATTACGGTTCTTCTTAACTGTTTGAATCTTTATAGTTAAAATTTGTTCTCAGTAACTAATGGGAAATATGCAGTTGAGTTATTATTCAGGTCAGTAAGCTTACAGTTGTGTTCTGAAAAGCCAAACTCAACCCTTTTCCCAGATCTGGGATATTTTTGTACTTTAAAAGTACATGCTTCCAAAAGTGAATTACAGTCTTGTGGCTGAACACTTTCAAGACATGGGTATATTTAGGGCTTTGCTATGGGTTTATATTCATTTATATTAATCACCTAATGATGACTTGGTTTCATTTGTGAAATATTTCGAAGAAGAGTTGCCCTCTCACAGAAATATTTTGAGATCTAAGTACTTAATGTTCTTAAAAATCCAGATTTTGAGTAGCTGGAACTATACACATGCACGCACACAATGCAGTGTACATCACTATTTACAGCAGTAAACAGTACTGGATTTAGAAACAAAGAGCAGAGATTCAAAACCAGCTTTTGTAGCACTGACAGAAGGGAAAACCGAGCATTTATACAGCAGTGATTTGCAGCAGAACAGAAATGTTCCAAGACCTGGAGTAATGCTATTGTGAGATAGTTCATGTTAATAAACATGTGCTACCTCCATGTGGAGAGAAAGGTGATACTTTTTCCCCTCATGAGGTTTAAATTCTGCCTGCTGGCTCTTTCAATATTATATTTGTGTGTTTGTATTGTATGGTTGTATCTCTGGCACAGTTTCACAAACAAATCTCTTAAGGTTTGTTCAATGAGCAGCTTAGCTACCTAGAATACATCAAAATGATTGGTACATTGTTCCTGTAAAGAAAACTAATACAGCTTTAGAAATCGTGGCCCCATTGAAATTGGTGGGAATTCTGTTTACACTGGTAAGATTGTCAGTGTCTATGATCTGCTCTGTTGTTCTATCTAGTACCTTGAAAGTGTTTTTAGTTTTTTTTCAAGACTTCACAGGCTGATGAGCAAATTAAAAGTATCATACTCTAACTGGGTTTCTCATTGGGCTCAAGACACTTCTGTGGTATCTCCAGAGGTCAGAATATTTTTGTATTTTAAACACTACTGTGAAAAACAAAAAAATAATTGCATGATGAAAGTAAACCAAGGCATGTGCTGAGCCCACCTGCACACTGTATAAACATAGCTGCTGAAGTATGAGCACACAGTTCCTAGAGTCTCTTGCCTTTCTTAGGCAGCTTGGTCCTACCTCCATGAGAGCTGAAGGGATCTTCTTCTGTTTCTTAAAAGATGAATAATGAATATTGTGGAAAACAGAGGAGAAGGCACTGCTTGAACACCTGGATGAAGTTGGAGGGAAGTTCATGCTTAGTGGCCGCGCTGCAAGATTAAGAAAAATTAGAAGGGGAAGGGAGAAATAGATGAGTTGATACATATCAGGCTGTGTAAGAGACACACAATACACTAATGTAAATGACTAAGGAAAATGCAATGCCTCCTTCTCACCTAGTTTTTATTTTAGCCTTTCTTTCAAATCACCTCTTTAAGTCTGATCAGTGGATTCCATAGCACCCTTTTTTAATAACCTACAGTAGCTTGAAAGAAGCCTGCAAGAAAGCTGACAAAGCACAGCTTGTTTTCTTGTTATTTAAAATGAGCATTAAGCAAATGGCTTTGACATCTCCTCCATGTTCTGTAACACCTTTGCAGGATAGATTCACTAATGAGACATTCTTTCTGTATAAACTATTTTCTTTGAATTCTGCATGGGAGACAATTCTTCTGGCTCTGAAAATCTCCATTAACCCCACTTGTCTGAGTTCACATCTTCATGATTCCACTTCTGGCAACACACATTATTTGAAAGCTCTTAGTAAAAGATAGCATTGTTTTAGCGCAAGTCTGAATTTCTTGGACACAGAGTTGCTTGGAGATGCCTTTTTTTGGCTGTTGTGACAGCATCTGTTCATGTGTTTGCTTGGCTAGTGTGAATGTCTTCAGTCAAAAACCTAAACTTCAATTGTCCACACCTTTTTATTCTTGGCAATATAATATGCTTATTTTTACAGATTGTCTATATGAGTAGTAGTATAAGAAAATTATGTCCTGTTCACTCTCTGTTCATATATTTGTAACCTTTTGTCTTTGATTTGGATGTCTATTTAAATCAGAAAAGAGACTTACGTAGTAGGCTAATAATATAATTCTAGATAGGCAGTAGCTCTTCTGCTTTGAATTTATGCTTTCATCTGTAACCAGATTAACTCCATATGTAGAAAAGCTCTTAGCGACTCTGCACTTTATCTGAGGATTTCTTTTTGTAAAAGCTACAACATGGATGAGGACAGTGAAGAACCAAAAAGCCACTGTTTTACTTTAATGGATAATTAATTATAAATGACAGGGAAGAGTTATCACCTATAATTACATCACAGAATAAAATAGTTCATTAGAAGGAGCCTACAACAATCATCTAGTTCAACTGCCTGACCATTTCAGGGCTGCTCAAAAGTCAAATTGTGTTATTAAGGGCATTGTCCAAATGTCCTTTAAACACTGAGAGGCATAGGGAATTGACCACCTCTCTAGAAAGCCTGTTCCAATGTTTGGCCACCCTCTGGGAAAAGAAAGGTTTTCTCATGTCAAGTCAGAACCTCCCCTGATGAAGCTTTGAACCATTCTCATGTGTCTTGTCACTGCATCACACGGAGAAGAGATCAGCACCACTGTCTCCACGTCTCCTCCTCAGGAAGCTGCAGAGAGCAATGAGATCATCCCTCAGCCTCCTTATCTCCAGAGGAGACAAACCCAGAGTTCTCAGTTGCTCATCACACGACATAGTTTTTACCATTATTCTGGTATATTAAAAAGGTCAGGGAAGCCCTCCGAGAACCTGGCTTAGAATCATAGAAGATTTGGGTTGGAAGGGACCTTAAAACTCATCTCATTCCAGTCCCTGCCATGGGACACCTTCCACTATCCAGGTTGCTCCAAGCTTCATCCAACCTGGTCTTGAATACTGCTAGGGATGTGGCAGCCACAGCTTTTCTGGGCAACCTGTGCCAGGGCCTCACCACCCTCACAGGGAAGAATTTCTTCTGTATATCTAACCTAAATGTCCCCTCTTTCCATTTGAAAAAACAGTTTGCTAAACTTGATTTTATGGCTTGCTAAACAGTTTCAGCTGCTATAAAGCCTGACTCTCCCAAAACCTCAATACACATGCCTCAAGCTTGAGGCATATTTAACAAAATACAACATAGTAGGCAGGTCCTAAAGCCTCCTCATCATACAGGAAGGAAATAGATTTGTCAGTTTTGACAAGAATGAAGAAATCCTACCTCTTTTATTAAGTTCCACGTAGCAGCTATCACAGACTTTGGCTGCTTGATCTTTAAGGTACTTCATAGGGTACTTGTTTCTTGAACAATTTCGACATACAATCTGTTCCATCAAGAAGAGATGCACATAAATATAATTTCTATTTATAGATATGCACATACAAAAAAAATCCCCTAAGCTTGCTGGGAGGGGAAGATGGACAGTGGACCAGACATGGTTCTCTCATAAAAAACTGTGCCAGCCAGGGAAAGTCTGCTGACTGAAATATGATTGCTGTAGGTTTGCACTGTTGTAAGCTAAGCAGAACCGAACATGTATTTAGTTGCACACCATTGCTGTGTCCTTCTCCTCAGGAATTTATACCTTCCCTAGTAATGAATTGCAGAATGACACCTTTAAAATTATTTCTGTTTTCATAGCTTTGTTAGTAGCATTGTTTTCTTAAGCAAGCTTGCATGTTCCTGCAATCCCTGTTTAAGTACAGACTGATTTGCTCTGTGGAATTAAAAAAAAAAGATTAGGTAAATGTTTTTTTTTTTTTTTATACTAGCAAAAATCACTGGTAGTTTTATTAAAATTTAGAAAAAAAATAAGGTTAAAAGACAGTCATGGTTTAAAGCATGACTGCAGGTTTTTGTTTATAAACGAATCTCTAGAGTCAGGAATAAAGGGACAAACCCAAGAAAGCTTATGGATCCCCTTAGCTTTAGGGCAAAAGGCAACAGCTCTTCAATGGAGCACAGAAGAAACTTTCCCTTTGGTCACTGACCAAACCATGATCTACTGCTGAATTTCTTCACTTTTCTTGGAAGATAATTTTACCAGATGTTATCAGGGACAGGTCATGGAGTACATGTGCTACTGCTCTGTATAGGCCTGTATTTTTAGTGTATTGCTTCATTGTCTCCAGAGCTAGCTATATATCAGATATAATGGCTGCACCCAGCAATAATTATCCTGTCAGCCTTTAACTACCCACCTTCGGGAGGCTGTTTTACCCCTTAAGGCAAGGTAACTGTTGTTTCTTCTAGTGACATTAGGACCTAATTAGCTAATTTAGCAAAGCACAGAGGTTCTGTGAGAAGTCAAATTAAAGTCTTGATGTTACTACAAATTTGCAGAAGTTACAGCAGTAGCAGCTGGCATCCCAGAGGTGAAAATAAAGCCCCCCAGAAGCTTGTACAGCTCTTACCTTCCCACAGGCATGGCAGTGATGTCGCCTCAAAGTGAGGGTAAAGTCACAGCCACAGTTCATGCACATCATGACATGGGACACAGGTACCAAAGTAGGAGGCCTCTCTCCCAAGGGTATTCCAAGCCTTTCCCTTAGCTTAAAATCAAACAAAAATAAATGAAAAAGCATCTGCACTTTCAAAGTGCACTCAGTCAGCCCTGGTCCATCACATACAATTCTCCTCTCATTTCAATCTACCTTCTCCTGTTAAGATCCCCAAATTTCCTCATTCTTAATGCACTTTTAAGTGACATGCAACTGCTTCAGCACTGAAAGATTAGTACATGATGCTCTTAAAGCCAGAGTCACAACAAGTAAAATCCATGCAAATCTATTTTTGGTGAGACCCTGATACTCTTCCATGCCAGACAAGTATCTGATTAACTGCATATGAAAAGTGCAGGTAAGAACATGAGTCAAAGCTGTCTTTTTATTAGAAGCTTTTGAAATAATATCCATAAAAAGTTCTATAGCTTTCAGTCAAAATGTACCTGAGCTTTTTATGTCATTACACTTTGGGACAGTTCTGTGATGATGCAACAGAGAGTAAAGAAAACACAAAAACCAAAGATGAATTTACCCTCCCTTACTCCTACTCCAAATCTGATCCATGCTTTCCATGGCTGATCTGAATATATGTAAGGAGCTTTAGAAAAATGTATTCACTTCTCCCAATTGCAGTGGAATGCACTGCATCGCAGTATTGTTCAGGTGCCTTTGCTCAAGCCCAGGGAGCCATGGTCCCTGTGCAGCTGAACCCAATCTAATAAACTGTGCTGAGAAGCTATGTTACTTCAGGTTCAGCACCAAAATATTAGGGAGTCCCCCACTGTCAGATTACAGCTGCTCAGCATTTGGCACAAATACCACAGACTCTTGTGCTTTTGAAGGACTGTTTGTTAGGAAGGTGTCCTAGGTGGAAATTAGACTTCTGCAGACAAATAGGATCTAAAGACAGATTTCCTCCAAATTTTCTTTATGTGCACATTCAGGTTTACATCAGAAGCAGAGCTGGAAAGAAATTATTTTTTCATTTGTTGAAAAAGGATTTGGTTTAGATTGTTATACTGACTAATTTCTATTTTTTTCTTGTTAAATATTTGAAATTAGATTAGATACAGGCCAGGAAAAAAATCCTGTTTTGGTTTTGAATTAATTTTTTACTTTCTGAGGTCTTAAAAAATTTTAAGTTTAATCACAAACTGGTTGAGGTTGGAAGGGACCTCTGAAGGTCATCTGGTCCACCCACTCTGCTCAGGTAAGGTTATATAGCAGCAGTTGGCAAGGACTGTGTCCAGGTGTCCTTTGAACATTCCCAAGGATGGAGACTCCACAACCTCCCTGGGCAACCTGTGCCAGTGCTTGGTCACCCTCAGAGTGAAAAAGTGTTTGCTGCTGTTTGAAGGAACCTCCTGTGTTTCAGTCTGTGGCCACTGCCTCTGGTCCTATCACTGGGCACCCCTGAGAAGAGCCTGGCTCCATCTTCTTTGTACCCTCCAGCTACTTGTAGACATAGATGAGATCCTCCCTGAGCCTTCTCCAGGTTGAACATTCCCAGCATTCTCAGCCTTTCCTCACAGGAGAGATGCTCCAGTCCCTTACCATTTTTGTTGCCCTTTGCTGGGCTTTCCAGCATTTCCGTGTGTCATACTGAGGAGCCCAGCACTGGGCACAGCACTCCAGATGTGGCCTCACCAGCACTCTTTCTTATTTAGTAAAATTGGTGTTCTACATAAGCTAAAATAACATTTTTACTTTTTATCAGATGCATTCTTTGCCTTCTTACCTGAGAGTAGTACAACTGAAAATAATGAGATAATAATATACATAATTGTGCTGGTACAATTGCAAAATTGTACTGGGGTTCGCACCGGCAGTTACTTTATTGTGTGTATAACATTAGCGTAACTAAGGGTAATTTTGGGTTTGTTATATCTATCAAGTTTGTAGCTATATTTAATTAATCCAAATAGTTACTGGTTTGTCTTTCAGGACAATATAATCTTCCTTCAGAAGAACTAAGCAAAGGCCACAGAGTATAGAGTGTGATTAACATTTCAGAGGTAGCCTACAAGCCGTGATGAGTTTCATTGCTCAAGCCTGGCATACTGGTTTAAAAGAAAATAGAGTATCTGGCTACTAGGAATTCTGAATTTTATAACCCTCCTTCTTTCCTTTCTCTCTTTCCCTCCTTCCCTTTTCAAGCATTGAAAGACTTGGCCTCCTTTTACCTCTACACTGCTGTGGAAAGTCGAAGTGTTGTGAGCTTTGTAGTCATCTGGGATGTGTCTGCTGATGCAGTTGTACCAGTCATCCCTTTCTGAGCAAGAGCTGTGGAATGAAATACAACAGAGCAGTCAATGCCATGCACAGCAGGGACTGAAACAAGCTGGTCAGAGGAGAAAAGCTTTACTTTATGAATGTTTGCTTTCTTGCACTATTGCACTGAATCGACAGTTTTCTGACCAGGACCAAAATTGACTGTTGAAAACATATTCAGCACAATGAGTAGTGTAGCTCCATGGTTAGGACTGTGACTGAGAAGGAACTAATGTCCAGAAAATTTTTCAAAGTACTCTCTGATTTTGCTGTAAGCTGCTCAATCCTAGATCACAGAGGGCAATATGAATTGTCTCTTTTTGTCCTGTCAGCTCTAGCTTTTAGGCACTCTACTGCATGTAGCATTGGCATGGGTTTATGGCATGGTGTGCTTATGCTCATCTCTATAGAGGGATGCTCAGATGATCTGCAGAAGCCTGTCACCAACAGTGCAGATGTGAATACTTTCATTTTCCTCTAGGTCTATCCCAGCAACCTCCAGTCTCCTGGCAAGAGGCCAAGACAGCAATTTGGGAAGGAAGTTTTGCATTCCCTATAGTTGCAGGTACACATAGAGGCCAGTAGTTCTCCAGACTGGCCCCTAGATGCCTCCTTTGCACAAGGCAAACGAGCGAACACTTTTCATTTCCCTTCCAGTCGAGCTATCCCCAAAAAAGCAAAAGGGCTCTTAGTGCCTGTTCCTTCCCAGATGCATTCACTCTGTTACAGCCATGAGGTGTCCTGCTTATGTTAGCTGGTTTTTCTGCTGTGACTTCAAACTATGTGCTTCCTGCCCATCTGAAACTCTGCACAGTTCTAGCGGTTTCTAGCCTCAGTCGCAGGAGGGAAAATAGTGTGGTCTCCCTTCCCCAGATCATACCAGCTACTCACATTAAAGCTACCCACTAGACTTTGTTGTAAAATCTAGCAGTGGCATCATTGCCAGCTGCTGTTCAGCTGTGATTTCCTCACACTGTCCTCGTGAAGACCACCAAACAAGATGTCTGAGAACAATTTGTGTTTTGTGGTCTTAAAAAAAAAGGCACAAAGAGAGAGGAAGAGCCAGATTTTCTTGATGATCTTTGACTTGGCATCCCTCTGCACCATAAGCGTAAGCCTTGTCTCAAAAACATCAGCCTCTGCAAAATTTACCAAGCCCAGAGCAGAAACTCAGAGCTAGTGCATGTATTACATATAAGCTAACCTCTGGAAGCCAAGGGCCTGTGTTACAGGAGATCACCTCTGTCAAGACACACACTACTAGTCATAGAATCACAGAATGGTTTGGGTTGGAAGCAGCCTTGAAGATCATTGTGTTCCAAACCCCTGACATGGGCAGGGACACCTTCCACTAGACCATGCTGCTCAGAGCTCCATCCAGCTTGGCTTCATCTAGCTTAGTCATTCCTTATTACTACCAAAATTACTACCCATCAAATTACACTTTTTAAGAAACATGAAGATGTCTGTATCTTCCAGACAGATGATGTTCACAGCCAGGAGTCCTGGCTTAAACCTTTCTCTCGCTAATTCTTTCTTGGAAATTCTCTTCACTTGAGAATTAAGATATGATTAAAACAAAAAACAACCAAAAAACAAAGGAAACCATGGCCCATATAGTGATGTAAATTAAAGCCCCATTGAGAAAGACAGGTAAGAGGGGCAACCTACTATTAAAAGTCTCATATCTAACTGGCCCCTTTACCTCTTCTCCACTCCATTAAACATCTCTAGGCAGTAACTGCAGGTTATTAGTGACTACATTCGGGAATAACACCCATCTGCTGATGAGTAAGATAAATTATGTCAACTGGCACTGGCCTGTTCCTAGTTAGCTATTTGACTGGTTGCTTGAAGGCTCAGAGGAATTTTTGCTGAACCTCTGAGGCTCAGAGAAGCTCAGCCTGTGATTCACCATTGCTACATTTGGTCCTTGTGGGATTTTTGGGATGCATCTTTTCTTTACTGAGCTATCAGTTATCTATGTTGGCTAATATATTCTTCATTAAACAAATAGGGTCAAATTGTCACTGCAGTAGAGGACATCCACAGAACACAGAAATCGGGCTGAGATGGGACTTTGTCGCAGTGCTACCACTGTCACTCTAAATTAGCCTTTGAGGAGGTAACATTGACTGCTTTCTCCTAGTGCTCTGGTATTTTATATGAGCACCATGTGGTTATCCCTGTGTCCAAAAATATTTCTGAAATGCAAATGAAGATATAAGCCTTCTCCAAAAAGGTGCTGTGTTCAGATCTGTTAGCAGCTCCCTGCAAACCAATAACATGTCTCTTCAGGTGAACAAGATTTGTTTTCAGCAGAAAGTGGAAAGACTTTACAGTGCCATCTGTAACCACGGCTGACTTCTGAGCTTTGGTCGTCCTTAGTCTACTGCCTTTAGTCCTTGGTGCTCATGCTGTAATTCCTCAGTGCATTCACCTTGTCTCATACCAGTATAAAAGCACTGAGGCTGGTTCTGTGGTTGTTACCAAGCGGTTTTCAGTGCAGACTTGCAGCATCTTGGTGTGAGCAGTAAAATATACGGTCTTTAGGGATGCTTAAAGCTTTCTGGTACATTTCTGCCTTTGGTGCTTTTTTGTGAGTGTGGCAGGTCAAAGATGTTGTGCAATGGGGTTAGGAGGGCATGCTGGCCCACTGGTGTCTCAGCTCTGCCAGCCAGTACACAAAGGGAGAGGAAAAAATGTTTTGTGTGACTTCTGGTAGACCAGTCCCAGAATGAGCAGCACAAGGAAGGGAAAAGGAATCTGTCCCAGTCTCCATATGGCTGTTATGAGAAGGGCAACCTTAGTCTCAGGCCCTGGTCCTATCTACTACCAAATAAACATAGCTCATGGTGGCCTCACATGCTTTGTTTAGGCTAACTAAGCATGGACTTGATATGAGTACAAAAAGCAAAGAAACATGCTAACAATGCAAGCAAAGTGTCCCAAGCTGCTCACTAGGGATGCCAACTTAGTTGCCCTGGCTAAAGGGGATGTACAGCAGTTATTTCCCCTCTGCAGTACAGAAGAACTGTACACATCCTGCTTTTATAACTATCAGGTAACTCAAAATTACTGTGTGTATATTTTGAGGATTGATGAGTGTACAGGTCTAAGATAATCTCAGATATGGTTATGGTTATAAAAGGAAATGGACCAAAAGGCTTTGACAGATAGCTGAACATGGCCCACAGATGGTTAAGTGGAAGGATGAGAGTTCCAAATTCTGATTCTGAGTAGGAAAGTACCCTCCCTGTCTTTTTGTTGCACTGTGTAATTAAGGAAGTCTGCTGTGTTTCCAAACATTCTGTAGTTGGAGACTGTGGGAAAATCAGTGCTTAAAAGCACTGAAGACCTTGTCATTTGGAAGACTTACTTTTAATACTGCTGCTAGTGTGCTATGTCTTTTGTAATAAACTACACATGGAAATCAAGCCAGCCACCTTTCTGCAATAGCTGTAGGTAAATTTGCAGGATAGTTTTGGGCTAGAAGCATGAAAAATACTGATCAGAAGCTGACCTATAATCTCTTTCTGGCTTGTAATTCCAGGACAGAGATCTTGACTCCCAGGTGCAATCAGTACTAGCAGTACACAAATTCATTAGGGAGATTTCTTTTATTAGAAAAACCATGAGCTTGCCAGTAAGGTTTAATTCTGGCTTTGTCATTTAGGCACTATTAAATGCTTTTATATCTGTTGCATGGTATTACCTAATTACTATTTTTGCAGCCCCAGTGAGGTATGGTATGAGGTAACAAGGGAACTTGTAAGAGGGAGATACAACATACTCTTAGTGTCACAGGGAAAGTGTGTGAAAGATAATGGAAAGTACTCAGGTTTCTTAGTAACAAATGTTCTTCTCTTTCCTTTCTCTGTAAGATGTTATCGAGACCCAACTTCTAATCTCTGAGTACATTAATTGAATTAGTTACAGTTTATAAGCCTCACATTTATAATGACTGTTGGTTGTGTAATCAAGTACTCAGCCATCGTCTGTCACAATAGCAGACCGATACTGAGTTAAAAAAGAATAAGACACCATTTCAGTCTTGGGTATTGGTTGGACTAATCTAGAGATACAGCTCTAGAATGTAACACCCTCTGCCATGGCTGTTTGGGAACAATACCTTGCTGACAGGGTCAGGCAATGCTCATCATATTCAATCTTCAGGACGTTTTGGGCTTTTTCTGTCATTGAACGACTGACCTAGAAACAAATGCCGTGAACACGAGTGTGGACATGAGTTAAACTGTCTATAACCAGTACACCATACAAGTCTCAATGCATACAGATCTATGATGTCTAAGCCATCTTTGTCATATTTCAGTGTAAAGAGGTGAGCAGGTAGGGGTTTTTTGTTTTCTGTATCGCTGGTGTAATGAGGAATGCTCTCTATTTCAATTGGTGCTAAAGGAAAGAAATAATTTAATCCAGCCTATAAAGATAAGGATAAAGTATCTGTCGGGGTTCAGTTTTAATGTGACAAGCTTAGGAGATGTTTAGTCTGGCAAGTGTCAGAGCATTTTGGAAAAAGTTATGTCTATGCTTGTAATGAACAGAAATCTCTTTCTGACATGCAGACATTATACAGTGAAGCACTTCAGTTCAGGGAATGCCTGTCTGCAGCAAGGCTCTTTAGGAGCAAAAGAACCCAACAAACTTAAAAGCTACAGCTCATCTAAAATCTTTTCCTTGCCATCTAGTGTATTAGTTGCCTGCTAATAGCAGAAGTCATAGAGGAGAAACATAGCTTCATGATTTCATACACTTGTATTAAGAAGCATCATTATGACTTAATGTGACTCAGTGTTTCAAATATACCTTAACAAGTACCTGCTCTGCAACTCCTTTTCACTTAATGGTAAAATGTTTTGGCAATTCCTACACCAGATGGGATCCCTGAGTTAGTTTTAAACTATCAGGTCTCTGGGGTGATCAGCCTCCCACATTTTCACAATACCTTAAGTTTCCCCTGTCATTCCACTGGAATTAATGATTAGTAATTCTCATCTTGTCTGTTTTCTTGATCATCAGACTCCTGGCTTGTCACTTCAAATTCTCTTTCACGTAAATGCAACTTGGCGTATTAGCTATAGAACAGTTACGAAGGTTCTTGGCAGGAGGTGTGTCATGGATGGCTAGGTAAGAAGCAAAGACCCCTCCAGTCCGGTATCTCCTGTTGCACAGGAGATGGTGCCAATGGATGCTTAGGGAAAGTGTAAGGATACATAAGTTGTGTCTGCAATGTATACATTTTTTGAAGAAGAGACTGTGTTCATATCACTGCATGAAATCGCTCCCAATATACCTTTCCCCCAACCAAGCAAGTTGGTTACTTGCTTTCTGAACCCTTAATGCTTTTGATTACAACAGTTAAAAGGAACATGAAAACCAAGCTTGTGTAAATTTTGAGTAGCAGGAGTTTAAAACCAGGCAAACTAAGTTCTAGTGAATATGTTGAAGGGAATGATCATGCATTGGGTGGAGATATGAGGAGAGGAATGGACAAAATGAGATAAATTTCTTTCTGTTTCCAGTTTCATGATCAGATGGTAACTGTGATTTTGGCTTGTATTATTTATGCAGCCTGAGTAAGGTTGTCATACTAAGTCACAGACTTGTAGATAATATTTTTTTATATGATATGATATGATATTATATTATATTATATTATATTTGTTTTATATTACTCTTCCTTCTGTCTCCTGTAAGAGGCAAGGGAATCCCCTGATAACAGGTCCATCCCCTCTTTCCCCTTGCTGGATATGAGACATAAACCAGCAAAACACTAATAGCTCACTATAAAACTTTAATTTCAGCCTATAATACAGATGAGGCATTACCTTCATGCCTGACACAGCTAAGGTGTTTTTCAGTCGGTATTTGCCATCCTTCTGGGGATATGTGTACAGCAGAACATCATTCATCTATATGAAAAGAAAGACAAAATCAATAATTTGCAATATGGCTTGTAGGCCTGCCCATTACTCCTGAGGGGGATACGCAGAACAAGCAGTAACTCGGTGAACTGCTGAGACTGTTACTAAAGACAGGCCCAAGCCACACAGTTTAGATCAAGACCTGCATTTCCACAAAACTCTGAGGAGTCTGCATCCAGAACTTTGATTTCTTACCATTTTTGACTGTTGCTAATGGCTAACCAAGTAGAGAATCAGCTCTTTTTTATCCAGCATGGGTGAAAGAGCTATTTGTTTTAAAGGCAATGACATGTTCAAGTTGGGAAGGCAGCTTCCACGTTTACTACCTGGCAATACCAACTAACTGCCCCTTGTGAGGAAACTGAAGACCCTGCTGATGCCTCTCCTCAGTCTCCTATTCTCCAGGCTGAACAGACCAAGTGACCTCAGCTGCTCCTCCTACAGTTTCCCCTTAAGGCCCTTCACTATCTTCCTTGTCCTCCTTTGGATGCTCTCTAAGAGCTTAATATCTTTCTTATATTGCAGTGACCAAAACTGCCCCAATATTGGGTGAGGCCGCGCCAGGGCAGAGCAGAGCGGGACAATTCCCTTCCTGGCTCAGCCAGCTATGCTGGGCCTGATGGCCCCAGGACAGGGTTGGCCTTCCTGGCTGCCAGGGCACTGCTGACTCATGGCCAACTGGCCACCCACTAGGACCCCCAGGGCCCTTTCCTGGCACTGCTTTCTATCCTCTCATTCTCCAGTCTGCCCATCTGGATTGTTGCCCCATCCCAGGTGTAAAATCTGGCACTTTTCCTTGTTGAGCTTCCTATGGTTGGCGATTCCCAGCTCTCGGATCTGTCAGGGTCTCTCTGCAGGGCCTCCCTGCCTTCAAGGGACTCAACAGCTTCTCCCAGTTTTGTATAATCTGCAAACTTGCTATTATCCCTTCCAGTCCTGCGTCTTAAGTCGTTGATGAAGATGTTGAAGAGCACAGGGCCCAAGATGGAGCCCTGCAGCACTTGGACACTAAGCCTGAGCAAGTGAAATCCTAAGAGAGATGGGGTTTCTTGAACAGCAAACTCCATTTATTTTATGTATTGTAAAACTTGCATATTTCTTCAAAAAGCAGCTTTTTCTTTTATTACTGTTGATTAAGAAAGACACTGTGGTGCATACGGTTATCATGACAGCTCTGCTTAATATCCCAAGATTTTACTAAACATTAATTATGACTTTGCTTTATAAATGCCCATTGGAATTTTTTTCATCCTTCTGTTTTAGTCCACCAAAGTATTTAGCAGTGGACTGTGACTCAGAGATCCCACAATCCACAACTTGACACAGTAAAATTATGACAAATATTTCAAAGCTTGACGAAATAAAGGCTTTGCACTCGCTGCTGTCTCCTTTGCCACATTTATATAAGAGACCTGAGTGGTGACCATATGATTGGTATGGACAGAACTAGCATCAGTACCAGGGGTTTCATGCATCCTCCTGCTTTACACTGTACACTGTTCCCTGAAGCAGTGAGGACTTGATAAAAGCTGATCCTGGAGCCTCTCAGGAATCTGCAATAGAAGACATGGACTGCCAAAATCCTCGGGAGTTCCCACAAGTCTTTGGGCTTCAGACCCATTTCCTGTTTGCCAGAATACTTTTGAATAATTGGGATCCCTAGACTGCTCAGAATTTGATATTGGAGGACATATTCTGCGTTGCTCCATGCACACATGGTCCCCCAGATAACAGTTGACAACACAGAGAAAGAAGCATACATATGTTCTTTAATTCCCTTTTTTTCTGTTACTACTTTTTTTATAATTCCCTCTGTTGTGATAAGTACCCAGTAACTCTAGAGGTAACTGCAAGTTTTCTAACCTACAGTATCCAAATTTATTGATCCAAAGAAGTTTATGCCCTGCTGAACTGCTGGCATCCATAGGTAATGTACTTTCTGTCTAAAAGCTCCTACCACGTGTTTGGTTTTTCTGAATGTTTTAAAGGCTAGTTCATTATAATCCCTGTGTTCTTCTATTCAAGTCTGAGTTAAACATACCCCGAGTGTCAGTGGAGCAGCCTGAATATGTGCTGGAGTTGTGTTTTCCGAGCTCTGACTCCAAAGCCTCCTATACCCCAGCCCTGCCAGCTAGAGCATTAAACAGTCTCCCATTTGATAGCAGCTTCCTGCATCCCACTTGCAACACAAGCAGCCTTTGTAGAGAAATTCTTGGAAGGGTGAGATAAGAGACAGTGTCTGAGTTGCAAAGTTGCCCATACTGTGCTGCACAGAGGCCCCAACATCCTTGTAAACAGAGACTGAACTCAGGAAACAGATGCACAGCAAAACTCACCAAACATCCTGCCAGGAAACACCAGATTCAACAATACCATCAGCCTGCACAAAACAGACAGCTCAGCTAACCTTATGATACACACACCATACAGCCGCAGAAACACAGATCCGTCAAAAGCCCTTAAATGCGTGTTCTGCCCTCTCATGCCTGTATGGGCTGTGCACAGACATACTCCTTACGGGTGGAGATGTATTCAGAACACACTACCAAAACACATCCTGAAAGCACAGGCTGAGTAGGAGTCTGGCATGCACCCAATATTTAAGGCCTTTTCTATTTACAGCTTTAGTTTGGTGGACTCATCTCCTGTGATGCATAGAGGTTACATTCTCAGGGTTATCCTTCAGTGTGTACTCTTGCACTGAAATTGTCTCCAGGTCCTGGTCTTAATTTAACTTCAGTCAGAATAAGTTCACTGCTAAGAACTTCAGAAAATGCTCTTCATCTAAAAATCTGTTTTGGATAACTAAGGTAAATTCACTTATTTCTTCAAAGCTAAATCACACCTATACATGCTAGCTTCTGGTAAACTTTTTGAGTGACAGCTGACATGTGAAGCATCAGAATGTCAATTCTGAAAGATTCGGGTTCTTTATTAATACATAAACCTGAGTTTTGCCAGTGGCTTCAAAGGATTATGATATGGTCTTAACAAGATAAAGGCTTTAAATAAACATGCGTTTTAAGAGACAGTGTTTAGGAGATTATTCTAGTCTTGGAGTTTTGGAATAGGTTTTTCATCTACAGTGTCTCCAGGTATCAAAATCAAGACAGCACATGGATTGTGGGTTGGGGTAGATGCACTGGTAGAGGGAAGGATATTTTCATGCAGGCCTGGACTGTTGGAAAAAGGTTTCAGCAGTGGTGGTTGGTAGGGACTTAAAACCGATGCAGTAAACATGCTATATGCCAAGATGAAAATATGGTGACATAGCTATGCAGTACTTGTCTTGATGTATCCACAGGCTAAATAGTCCTTTAAGCAATGCAGGAGTGGTAGTGGCATAGTGGTGGTGACACCACAGAGAACCCATAGCATAACAGCAGTGACGAGTAGATAATGCAAAGCCATTCCAGTGTTAATGCAAGAATTACCATATTCCACAGTGACTTTCCTGCAAATTCACCATACCGGGAATTGCTCTGCAACCTGAGGAGCATTCATGGTGGAGGAGACTGGAGTAAAAAAAGTCACTGAACCCAAAGGTAGATATTTGCCAATAGGTTTCAAAGATCCAGTTATCCTTGCCCTGCCCCGACAGGAGATACAATACAGGAAGCCTGAAGTGATTGCAACTTTAGTGTGTCGGATCAGGAAAGATGCCAGGTTTATGTGTCTCTTGGTTTTTGAGAGTGACCACTATGTTATGATGGCAGTTACTAACATACTCAAAGACAAAAAGGTAACAACATCTTGGAATTTGGTCTCAGTTTTAGCTCCAAAATATTTTTGGAATACTAGCAAAGGCAAGTGTTCCAGAAGAGAGATCAGTAGGGATATAGTGGTCATCAGTAGACGTCAGTAGTGCTTAGAACACTGTTTCTTAAGACCAACTCCAGGAGATTCTGGCATAGCCATTTTCCCTTGGCCACAGCAAAGTTATGCTTTTGACATTTACTGCTGTTGCTACAGTCCATCAGTGTTCATAGAATCATAGAATCAGCTGGGTTGGAAAAGAGCTCCAAGATCATCAAGTCCGACCCTTGGTCCAACACTGCTGTGGTTCCCAGACCATGGCACTGAGTGCCACATCCAGTCTCATCTTAAAAACCTCCAGGGACGGAGAATCCACCACTTCCCTGGGCAGCCCATTCCAATGCCTGATTGCCCTCTCTATAAAAAGTTTTTCCCTAATATCCAACCTAAACCTCGCCTGGCACAGCTTAAGACCGTGCCCTCTTGTCTTACTGAGAGCTGCCTGGGAGAAGAGACAGACCCCCACCTGGCTACAACCTCCAGTCAGGGAGTTGCAGGGAGTGATGAGGTCCCCCCCGAGCCTCCTCTTCTCCAGGCTCAACAACCCCAGCTCCCTCAGCCTCTCCTCATAGGACTTGTGTTCGAGTCCCTTCACCAGCCTCGTTGCTCTTCTCTGCCCCTGCTCCAGCCCCTCCATGTCCTTCCTGACCTGAGGGCCCAGAGCTGGACACAGCAGTCCAGGGGTGGCCTCCCCAGCGCTGAGTGCAGGCCAAGAATCACTTCCCTGCTCCTGCTGCCACACTCTTCCTGAGCCAGGCCAGGATGCCATTGGCCTTCTTGGCCACCTGGGCACACTCTGGCTCATGTTCTCTCCCTTCTCCCAGCTCCCTTCCTGCCTGGCTGCTCTCCAGCCACTCTGTCCCCT
>NW_020956409.1:126375-171017 GCF_003031625.1 Empidonax traillii
GCCATTGGCCTTCTTGGCCACCTGGGCACACTCTGGCTCATGTTCTCTCCCTTCTCCCAGCTCCCTTCCTGCCTGGCTGCTCTCCAGCCACTCTGTCCCCTGCTGCAGGGGGTTGTTGTGGCCAAAGTGCAGGACCCGGCACTTGGCCTTGTTGAACCTCATCCTGTTGGAATCAGACCATGGATCCAGTCTGTCCAGGTCCCTCTGCAGAGCCCTCCTGCCTTCCAGCAGGTCGACACTCCCCCCAACTTGGTGTCATCTGCAAATTTGGTAATGGTGGACTCAATCCCCTCATCCAGATCATCAGCAAAGATATTAAACAGGACGGGGCCCAACACTGATCTCTGGGGACACCACTGGTGACGAGATCCCATCTGGATGCAGCCCCGTTCACCACCCCTCTCTGGGCCCTCCAGCCAGTTCCTAACCCAGTACAGAGTGCCCTGTCCAAGCCCTGGGCTGCCAGTTTTCCAGGAGTGTGCTGTAGGAGACGGTGTCAAAGGCTTTGCTGAATTCCAGGGAAACCACATCCACAGCCTGCCCCTCATCCACCAGGCAGGTCACCTGATCATAAAAGGAGATCAGGTTGGTCAGACGTGACCTGCCCTTTCTAAACCTTTGCTGGCTGGCTCTGATCCCTTGTCCATCCTGTAGCTGCTGTGTGATTGCACTCAGGATGATCTGCTCTGTAACCTTGCCAGGCACTGAAGTCAAGTTGACAGACCTGGAGTTTCCCAGGTCCTCCTTGCAGCCCTTTTTGTGGATCAGCGTGACATTCATCAACTTCCAGTCATCTGGGACCTCCTCAGTGAGCCAGGACTGTTGGTAAATGATGGAGAGCGGCTTGGTGAACTCTTCTGCCAGTTCTCTCGTTGCCCTTGGGTGGACCCCATTGGGTCCCATAGGCTTGTGAGGATCCAAGTTGCTCAGCAGATTGCTAACTGTTTCCTCCTGGATTACAGGGGGGCTGTTCGGCTTCCTGTCTCTGTCTACCAGCTCCAGAAGCCAGTTTTCGTGACTCAGTTGATGTTGACTCAGTAACAGCACTGCAGTAATCTCATATTTGAAGATCTGGGTGAAATCTATGACTTTCAGTACATGAAAATCTGAATTTTCACAGAAACCGATGAAACTATCAGAAAAATGCAGTGCCACCACTGTATCCCATTCCATCTGATCTTTGATTATGACTGCAATATGTGATTGAGGAGGCAAAGAAGCTTGTGCATCCACTCATGCACAAATAGGAATTATTAATAAGAGGGAGAAATAAGAAGGAATAATGCAAAATGTATGACTTCTGTAATAAGCCATCTCTCCTCCTTCCAATGATCCCATGGTGAAAAGGTGTCAGCATGTAAAGAGGTCACAACAAATATCTATTCCGGGCAGAAAAGTAATTTATTTTAAAATAAATTCTGCAAACAGTACTTTAATGTTAATAGCAGCAGTAATGCTCAGTTCTTTATGGCTTTTTTTCTAGGAAGGAGCTCTGAAGAATTTTTCAAACATTTTCAGGTACGCAGGTAACAAACTCCTAAGACATAGGCAAGTATTATTTTTCCCTTCACATTGATTAGTGCATAATAATCTCTGTGGCTACACAATACGCTATCTGAAAAGTTGAGAACAAAGCTCAGGAGCCTGGAGTCTCAGATACTCTCTAACTGCTCAGTGGAGCACGTAAAGCAAAACAGAAAGTATGAATGTTCATAGTATATTGCCCAAACAGTAGGGTTTCATCGTTTTGATTTGCAAATACTTGCAATTTTTGCAGTAAGGTTGTAGACTCTTGTTAAGAGTATTCCAGCCAAGTGCTGAAAGATTAATTTTCCTTAAATATTCTAGAATTTTGCAAACTTTCATTGAAAATTATTGCTCTAATCAACAGGAAGCTAGAGCTGTGTGTTTAGAGGAACTATACTGAAACAATGCACATAGTTATCAGGTAATTTACATAGATGTGGACAGCAGGAACTAAAACCCAGTCCTTCAGCATCAAACATACAAATCTCTCCCAAGTGTGACCAAAGAAAGCTTTCAGTACTTTAGCAGTAGGGTACTCCCTCTTGCTTCTGTGCAAATCTCCTAAGGTCTTAGGACTTTTAAGTGTGAAGTTAAATTCCTGAAGGTATTCACGAGCTCCCATCCTCAAGATCCCCTTGGAAACTTGCACTCCTTTGCAGCATTATGGCCTGGTGAAGGCAGTATGTAAGTGTGGCACAACTGGAGGGTTGTACAGCCCATATTCCTGTATGCAGGGCCAATGGGACACGCGTGAAAGGGCTATAGGCCCTCTTAGCCACAGGAGCTGACTCACCACATCACTGCTGATGGTTACATGACTTGAAGCCTGGAAGTTTCTGCCAGGGTTCAGGGCTGCATAAGTGTATGGGAAGATATGAGACAGTAAAAATATAAATCTTACCAAGAACAAATGCCGAGGGTGCCTGTTTTTGCCAGAGACCTTCATCAGCGTTCCCTCTTTAACAAATATCTGAAGGAGAAAATGACAGATTGTAATCCTGAGACTCCTCATTCTAAATCTTATTGACAAAAGAGAATATTTCTCCTGGGGAAAGAGCTACTCCAACCGCATTCATCAGCACAGGAGGAGATAGATAACCTCCACACCTGTTTCTAGCCTTACTCCTTATGATCTGGCTTAATCTTTGCCTGGATTAGCCCTGCTGCCCTTCATGACTTGCAGTACAAAATGGGTTGGAAGACTACTTGTCATCAGCCCACTGTTTCTGCACTGTGGACTGTGCTCAGAGGTGAGTGTCACAGATTGCAAAGCTAACACATAATGGGCTTTAGAAAAGAATTCTTGTCTTTAAAATCGTCTAAAATAGACCAAAGAGAAAAGTTGAAATCTCCGGTTTCAGCATTTTGCATCCACCTAACTATACCTGCCTACATAATCTGTGCAAGCACAATACTTTGTCGGTCCATCTTGTTAGCGTGTATGTAGATAGGACTGCATATGTAGGCAGCTAAACCAGCACACTAGAATTTGACTGCAGTAACATTTGAGAAAGTCTGCCATAACTGAACTACATCAGTGGATCAACAATCATCTATTCTTTTCAGATGAAGAACAGAATCTGGTGTAGTTCTCCACTCAAGGACAATTTATAATCAAAGAGACCAATCCCACAAATTCTATATGCTAGGCTTTGCAGAATTTGTCAATGCATTACCTGGTAAGGGCAAGTGAGAATACCTTCTTAGAGAGAAAAACAGGGGTTGACTGTAGTATTTGGCTGATGAGGATTCTTATGCTATGAGTATGCATGGCTAGAAAATTGCTTCTTGAGTTTTGCTAAAGATATTGCTGGACTAAATGGAAATTCAGGGTTGCAGATCTCAAGAAAGAAATCTTTTGAAGTGTAGAGGCAGGTTGGAACTAGGGAAACTGGACAGGTTTGAAAGCCAGAAGAAGAAATTTGGATTTTATGTGGATGGCAAGACAGAGCTGTACACTCTCTCACATTTCAGTTGATGTGTTGCTTAAAAACGATGTCTTCCATTAAAAGCACGACAGGAGGAAAATAGTGAAAGTGAAAATATGAAAAAAAATTATTTCCCCTGATTTAAGGTTCTTACCCAGCCATGTAAAACTCTGAGCCTTTTCAAGCTGTAAGCAATTCCTGCTAGTGCTGTAGCCTTTCGACAGGAGTATATAAGGAGGAAAAGAGCAGTTCCATCAAATTACACTACACTGGGGATGGCTGAGAACAGCTGGAGAGAAAAACCAAATGACTGCTCTGTGTAAATGCAGAGACAATGCTTGTCTTTCCCAGCCTGAGGCTTTCTTTGTGCACTGCCAGAATGATGGGTTTTTACACAAACCAGTGCTCCAATTCTTATCACAGTAGCTGAGTAAACAACACCTGTAGATGCCTGAAATCTAGCCATCCACACAGTCAGAGATATAGCTGGCCAGAAACAATGCCCTTATCAGCATAGGTCTGCCTGCAGTACTCACCCTTCCTGGCTGGAGGAGGCCACTCTGCCCTCTCACACTGTGCTCGATGTGTACCAGCTTCTGCAGGTTTTCCTGGGGGAGAGAAATAGCATTTAGGAGATCACGTGGAGAGTGGGTTTAGACAAACAGGCAAACCTTCCATCACCCCTCCTCACCATTTTATTTCTTTAGAACTGATATTACAGAATTAGGTTTCAGAGAGAACTGAGACCAAGTATTCTACGCCCAGAAAGTCTTCTTCCAGTTTTCAAATTTTATTAAACCTCACCATAGAATAACAGAATCACCTGCATTCACATCTGCCCTGGCCTTCTATGGTTCTGTTACCTCTGATCTCTCAGTTCACCTTCCAAAGAGCCTGCTAACTCCATACAGTATTTATGCATTGGCTTCTTTGCTGACTTTTTGGCTCTGGAAACTAATAAACTAGAAGCAAAGTGCAGTATCTGCCCCAAAGGCTTGTGCGTTAGAGCCATGACACAGATAATCCAAAGCAGGCTTTGATACTATAAGACTGTTGCTAGGATTATCTGGAGGTTTATATTATGTGATAATGAATTAATACCTATGCAATAGGGGATTTAGAAGGTAAACTAGTAAGCAGGCAATGAAGCTGCATCTCTGTTTTGATGCTTTGCAAAAATCATGAAGTATGATCAAACTCTGATACTATTAACTGTCTACCTGGCCTTAAAGCACAGCCATTCAGTGGGCACTAGAAGAAGGCACAAACTTATCTATGAGGACTGTAAATAAGATTAATCTAGGTAAGCCTGTGCTCTCATTAAAAAACAAAACAAGCTATCAGGTGAATATATAAGATAAAAGAAGAAGGCATATCTGTACTTTTGCAATATTGCAAGTCTTTTCAAATCTCCTCCATTTTGCAGGTGAGGCTGTTAAAACAGGCTTGTGCATAACATTCAGCTGTGTTTTTTATCTGATCAGAACACTAGAATGGGCTGCCCAGCAGCAATGAGTCATTGCTGGAATATGCCTAAAAGTTAGAAGTCTCCTCTCTAAGTTAGCCATTGTATCCCAAACCTGTTATGCACCCAGATACACTACAGACTAAGGATCATGTTTGACACAGCTTCGTGACCTGACAGCCTTTGAGTACAGTTTTCTGCTATGACAGGTGATCTGTTTTCCTTTGCTCCATTGACTGGCATTAAGATACCACTGGGATTAGTTAGACTTGATTAGATCATACAGTGTATCTGTCTGATACAAATCAGTGCTGTCTACAGAATCAGCTAATTAAGAAAGCTATCACAGATACCAGAAGGAGCATATCCATATCAACATGATGATATATCAAGGCTAATTTACGTGGATTTCAGCTAACACAATTAATGTACCTATCTCATCTTGCTTTTAATATAAGCCTGAAATGCCTCCATATGTTACTGCCCTGATGAAATATTACACTTGTTTAGCATGATAGTAAGTTCAGTTATTAATCAGTAACTGCATATCAAATATATGCAAACACCTACAAGGCTTGACCAGCACAGGGCTGCACTGTACCCATTCAATATAACTCACAGTTGACACATTTCAAGAATTTTAGGTGTCAGGTATCTCTTTTGAAATGCAGGAAGCAACAAATGGAATTTTTCAGGTCACTTTTAAAATACTATAGGCCAACAAAATGGAAACAACATATAAATGAATAGCACAGGAAATATCAGGGATCATGGGACAGCTGCCATTTGCAAAAGATATCTGCAAAGGACTTTCCCATCACTAAAGGGTATTTTAGCCTTGGCAAAAAGTTGTCAAATTGACAGCTTCTACAATGCAAACCTGATCTTCACCCACAGAATAGGCAGTGCCCTCCTGTGAACACACTCGTGCCAATGCTAGTACTACTCATCTGTTTCTACAGGAGTGAAAGGAGAAGTTGCTGCAGCTCAGCTTTTCTCAGGACTGCTGGCAGAGATGCCTGTTGAAATGCTGATGATTGCAATATGGACACATGTTCACCAGGAAATGGACAGAGAAGTATCAAACTCATTTCCTAAAGGAAGTCAAACAGCCATCACATGTGAAGGACAGTGGTTTATCTGGGAATGTGGGCAGCTGAGGGGGGGTATAGTTTCCCTACAGTTCCCCTAAATTCCCCGTCTATATATTTTTCTTCATTGTCCTTAGAACTATCATCATTCTCCTTTCAAAGATCCTTCACATGCTACAATTAAAAAATAAAAGCAAAGCTCCACTCAGCCAATATTGCAGATGTGGGTTGCTGAAATCCTTCTCTGGCCATTTTAGCAGTGAACTTGCAGCTTCCATAATTTTATCATTATGTCTATGCAGGAAGAATGCCTCCCCAAGGAATTCACCAGCTGTTAATAGCAACAATGATTTAGAGCTACTAGCATCTCAGGGCCTCTAACAAATCATAGGCGTTCAGAGAGCAACACAAACCCTGCTTAGTTCATCTCCTGGAGATATGCTCTCGATGATGGTGGGCCTTATGCCTCTGTTTGCACATCTGTAAATTACAAGTAATATTTTCCTACCTGATGAAAAGGCTGTGGAGATATTGTCAAAATGTGCCTGAAAATCTTGGGTTACTAGTTCCCAGAAAAAAAACTGCTACGGTGTTATTATCATAAAACAAAAAAAAGCTAATAATGAGCCATTTATATTAATTTGTATTCATTAATATTCTGTGTTTATATTCAATGCTCCTGTCAGATTTTCAGAGTGTAGTTTGATGAGCTGGTGTGTGGCAGCAGCAATCTTCCTCCTTCCAGATACCTGCCAAGTCTAAATTATTGCTTAGAACTTTAACCAGGTACACAACAAGTTAGTAACACTCTAAATTGACTGACATTGTTCAGTTTCTTCTGTAATTAGAGTAATTATTTGCCTTTTTTTTTTTTTTTTTTAAATCTGAGAGAAAGAAAAGAAGTGCTGGTTGTCTGGAAATAGAACCCTGAAAATTCCCACCCCTTCCTTTATTGCTCTGCATAGCATTTCAGTAACTCCCAAAGAGAAACAAAATTGTGTTGCTGGCTATTACACCTTGCACAGCTGCTCTAAAGGGCATAGACCTACTTCATATCTGCAATACTGTAACCCAGATCTGTATAAACCCTTGAGTTTTACCATGGAGGAGGATTCAGAATTTAGCGGAGATACGTATTCACTCCCGCAGATGTCCAACACTATTGAGCAGGAGAGACCATGGTAGGACTCACCGCTTGGAGCATGCTGTCATTGGCTCGGTCCGTGATTTCAGAAATGATGAATAAGGCAGCTGAGGAATTAAGCAAAACGAACACCACATATCACATAAAAGAGTAAGAGAATAGCCAAAATCCCTTCTGTTTGCAAGGGCATCCTTAAAAAAAAAAAAAAAAAAAAAAAAAAAAGAAAAAAAAGCTCGAGCTCCTTTGATTTCTTTGGCACCTTCATAATGCACACAGTGCTGTCCTCCCTTCCTCCCTTCATCATTCCCTTCTGTCAAACTACATCATACTTGGGCTGACTCAGAGAGGTTATGAGGTCCCTTTTAAGCACCTAGCGTGGAATAACATCTTCTTGCAGTGTTTTCTAGTTGCAGATTTTTGGCAATTGGAGCTTGTGGTAGGGAGAGATGCACAGTTTAAGGTGTACCTCTTACTGCTGAGGTAGAGAACGTCATCCCTTTCAGACAGAAATGTGTATGAAGTGGTGACGTGAATTAAATCCTGGATTCTCCGCTGGCAAATAACCTGGACTAGGGTACATTTGCTGGCCCTGAGAGCAGTGGCATAACATGGCTTGGGTTCTTATTTCACATCCCTTCTGTTGTGAAACAGGGCTTTCTATCAAACCTGGGAGCATGCTAACTATTGCTGACCAAGCATGTGCTAACCACAAACAAGATAGGCAATTGTGACCAGAGGGCTTGAGGGTCTGCCTTGGTGTTGTTTACATTACTAGTATAGCTGTAGTTCTGCTGTCAGTGACTAGGGTCCTAAATCTTGCATGAGTCTCTACTCTTGGTTAGAACATACTGACTTCCAGACAGCCACAGACATTATTGCTATGACTTGGTCTGGATTTACACTCAGTGTAACTTAAGTGAACTGGTTTCATTAATACACTGTTATTGCTGCTTACTCTAGCCTGGAAACTACTCCCACAGAGGCCACAGCTAAACCTTGCTTTGACTTCAGTGGGAGTAAGAGGCTTCTGCTTTATCTATCTCATGTGTTGGAAAGGATGATGTTAGTTGAACATCTGGATTTGTTCTTGATTACGTGGAACTGAGTTTTATGTAATCTCTTTCAAGTTTATGTAGGCTTAAGGAGTCCAGAATACAGATATACGATTCAAATCTCCTGGGTTTCTGCAAAGTCCACAGAGCATAGCAGGCACATTACGGTACAAAAACAAGCAGGTGGGGCCATCCCAGTTCACTTTACAATGACCAGGCCAAATATGGACAAAGCCAAAGAGGACTAGGATTTCCTTGATGACTGGGCAGAACTACAGTATCTGCACCATGCCTTATAAGATGATACTTTCTCCTTCCATAAGTTCCATCATGCGAAAACCATAGGAAGCCCACATTTCAATGAAAAAAGGGTTCTTGTCCTAAATAACTTGTCTAAATTAGTAATCAGCTCTTATAGATCTTACATCTAACCTGTTAACACAAAATGTTCAAAATAATCATATACTACTGGTGTGGGTCTTGTGCCTCTTTACAAGTAGCATTTTTTTCTACCCATTTCATTTTACCTTGTGTGGCTTCATACTCTGTAGAATCAGGACAAAGATTATTCAAGTAATCTGTAGAAAATAATCAAAGAAACACAGACATCCAGTAATCAGAATACAGACTGACATAATTTGTAGTGTTGTTAGCTAAAACATAAAATTATAATCATAGAATCCTAGAATGGTTTGGGTTGGAAGGGACCTTGAGGATCATCTTGTTTCAACCCTCCTGCCATGGGCAGGGACACCTTCGACTCTCCCAGGTTGCTCCAAGCACTGTCCAACCTGGCCTCGGACACTTCCAGGTATGGGGCATCCACAGTAATGTCCCACATTACTTTGTTGCCAAATAATTAAGTGTATATAGCCTCTTTCCAAAGAAAAACTCGTCTTTGACTGCATTCTACTTTGAGAATCAATGCAAGACCACTGATACAGATTTGAACTCCTCATATAATTTGGCAGGTATAAATGAATAAGCAGTGACAAAAATATTTCGCAGTCTAGAGAACTGCCGAGTAGCACCACTTTACAAATACTTGTTCTTCTAATGAATTCTGTTTTCCCATCTGAATAAATGCTATTGGCTACATTTATAGATACAGTAAATGAATCATATGTTTCTTATGGGCACAGGAAGGAGACTCTGGTTCTAGGGTTCAAACATTTACTACCAATCTCAGTCATACTCTGAAATCAGGTTCTGTAAAACAGATATAAAACAGGGCTTAGAGTTACAGCAGTTATATTTGCATTATATACAAACCTTTAACCTGTCTGGACTACTTTTCTTGGATCATCTGCCTGTTCTGTGTCTGCATCTTTATGCTTTTAAAGACTGTAGGCTGTGAGTGCCACAGCTCTAAAAGCCTAATCTGGAAATTCTTCATTATTTTCTTGCTGATGAATCCAGACTCCTGAATTCTGCATCCAAGAAGTAGACCTCTGTGCTGATAATGGTGCTGTGCATGGATATCTGTTCCAGTGAATGTCCTTCTCTTTCTAGTGCTGTGCCCTCCCTGGCACCCTGAACTTTACCTGACTTGCATTCTGGAAAGCATCTGCCTGTACTCAGGCAGGCAGGAAGGGGTTGTGAAGTGTCATCAAGCAATAGTTAGTGTTCTTTTTCACTGCTGCAAGCTCTCCCCTTAGCTACGGATTGAGTGGGCAAGTCCTTTTGGCTGTGGTGCAGCAATTGGCAACCAATATCCTAATCAACACCCTCCTTATCTGGTAGAAACAGCCAGTTATGAACACACAACTACACCTGAGGATCTGAAGGACTGCACTGTTCCAGACTCCCTCTGTCCTAGCAGGCAAAGAGTGGCTTGGTTTCTTGAGGTGAAGAACAGAAGTAGTAAAACTATTTTCTATAATATCTTAATCCAGCAGACCTTATCTCACTACACACAAAAGCTTTCATTTTCCCAGTTAGTGTCAGTACCTAGGACAAGGAGGACCTGAAGTTGCTTCAAGCATAGATGAAATCTAATCACTGGAGCTTCACTGAAGTCCTTCCAGCTTTCTCCCAAAATACCATGCTGCATGCTTGCAATTTATCTTCTGGACCACAGAAACAGGAAGAGAAAAGAGAGGATAGTGGGGGTATTTCTGACAGGGATATGCCAATTCCTTTTACTTGTTGCAGTATTTGTGCGCATGCAGTACAAACACTGCAAAAATCATGTGAGGCTGCTAAGTACTGTAAGCCACAAGTCTGAGAAGTTGCCCTTAATGCAGACACACCCAGAGAGGGAAGCAAGTCAGAGAGAACAAAAGTCCTACTAATTGGCATCTGGTGTTCGTGTGTATCGCTTGTACTAAAAAAGCAAACCCAGCTGAGAATAATTAGTTGCATCCTTGATCAAAGTGTCTGAAGCAAGAAGAAACTGGTGTTAATCTGTGCTGTTAAGAAAGTTGTCATACAGTCACTTTGTTCTGCTGCATTTATAGGAGTATCTTCTAGTATTCGTGCCCTTCATTGGCTGTATGGGCAGGGTTTATGGCTTCCTTTTTACTGTCCCATGCATAACTCATCTTGCATCTCTCTTCACCCCTTAAAATACATACTCCCAAAGCACTTCTCCATCTTTATGTCTATGAATCCTTGCTCTTTTGTGTTCTGACTAAATAACTTGACAACACTGGGATTCATTGTTACATTCCATCATTTCCTACCCCAGTTCTAAACTTCTCAATTCCCTCTAGGGCCAGGTCCTGCTTCAGAAAGCCTGCTCCCCTCACAGGCTCAGACTTATTTGCTGTGGCTTGCAGAGAAGGAACACAATCTCCCTTGGAGAGACTCCAGGTGGGAGTTGGTGTGTACATATGGTCCTGAATGTAAAGGGAAGCTATTACTGTAAATGTAAAATCTATAAACGTAAATTTGTATCTCTGCCTCCTACAATGCAGCAAAATTGGACTGGGTTTTTGACTTATCACCAGCCTTAGGTGTACTGTACACAGGACTTAGGGTGCAGTACTGAATACAACTGCTTTGTTGGTGAAGAAGGTGGTACTTCGCACTGTCATACAGGATGCATCCTTGCTGAGGCCAACTATCTTCTACTGTCTCTGATAATTGCCCTTGACATAATAAAAAATCAAGCCTGTTTGCTGGCAGTAAGGCTGAACTCTGCCTCTTCTGATTCACAGAAAGAAAAAGCCAAGATGGAATGGCTAAAAGCACCTGACTACACTTTTTTCTGACCTTTCAACATGGCTGTCCTGAAGAAGTGTCTGCCTCTTCCCAGGCTCCCTGACATTTCCTGAATCCTGTACTAAGCAAATTGAAGTCCCAAGGAAATCCCACACTGCTTTAGCTCTATTTTAGCTGTCTTGGCATCAATGTGTAGCACAGTGGAGGCACAGAACATCTTGGCTGTGTTTCCATTGGGTACTTTTGAGAGTAATTTTACTGACCTGTGAGCAGCACACGATATTGGAAGATACGCTGCACCACTTTCAAAAGCTGGTGTTTCACACTCTGAGGGCTGCCTCCAGAGCTCTGCTGTCCTCCATAGAGGGGAAAGAAAACACAAAGAGCAGGGGGATGTGAGCTCAACACCAAACTATCATCACAGTTATAAACTCCAACACATCCTCAAAGAGCTTGATAAGTTAATAAGTGACTGAGAAACCAATCCACTATGTTTCAGCAAAATATACTCACAGATCTGTAAATTCACCAACGTACATTCTGTGTGCAAACACAGGGGTATATGGGCAACAGATACAGAAACAGAAACGCATCATGCACAAGTGAACTTCTCACTTCAGCTCTAGCACCAGGATCTGTGAAGAGGACTGTTTTTCCAGTCTACCCTATGTGTGAATACTGATGGAGTTGCAGAAAAAAGTATATTTTCAGTATTCCCCATGGCAGAGCCATTCATTAGTGCAGGTAATGAGAGCCTTACCTCAAACTCCTGCATCATAGTAGCCAGTTGGGAATATTTAAGGCACATTTCATCTAGCAAAGACAAATTCCTGTCAAACTGCACAATGTATGCTGTGTGGTGATTCAGCCTTGATTTTCTGGAGAGAAAAACATCAGCAACTTTCTGGTGTTCCTCCCTACGTCCACAGAAAGAAAAGAAGCAGCAAATAAATAAATAAATAAATAAATAAATATAAGCAGAGCGATACTTCCTTCTCACTGTACTAGACCCACAGTAGCTCAGCACACTGTGCAGCTACTAGGTTAAATGGCAGGAAAGAGGGAGTGCTTCCATGACAGACTGGACAACAACACGAGCTTCTGTAGAATGGGCACTGTGAGGAGCTGGTCCTTTGGCTGTGCCTCTGCCACAGCAGAACCATGTGTCCATGGTGGCCCCTTCCAGGATACAGCTCCTGCTCCTGTAAACAGACCTTTCAGCTGCTGCAGTGCTTTGAACAATGTTTGTGCGGGAGAATATGCCATCTTCTGTTGTAATACCAAATCTTCAGGTCTCCTTCACTGCCTGCTTCTCAGCACTGCCTCACCACCATCTGTCTCAGCACCCAGATGCCCAATATTGAAATCTTTACCAACCATGTACAAGGAGAGAACAGAACAAAATCTGAGATCACAAAAGAGAAATCATACTTAATAGAGCAACTTGAGTTCCTGGGGATGTCCAAAACAACAAGGGTATCTGGGGGACTGCAGGCATAGGGAAGGACTTACTGGAAGCTTCAAACATGGTGAAGACCTGGGAACCTGTATGAGTGCAGGTCATTCTCTTGCATTGGCAGCATTTGCAATATAGTTCTGTTTTACAGAGTAAAACACAGTGCCACAGAGTAGTTTTGGACAGAATCTTAGAGCATTTCCAGATGTGTCCCTTTTGTCTTAGAGAAGGGCTGGGGCTTCTTTAGAACATAAGTTGTTTCAGATCCCAGCTGGAAACACCGCTTCTGTTTGTGTTATAAGTGTGTAAATCATAAATCATCGATGACATGGTCTTTCTGACAATAGCCCCTTGGTGGACACAAACCAATACACAACTCCCTTTAGCCTTTCCTTGCTGTGCTTTGACTTGGAAGTACAGAGCTGACAAGGAGAGCTGGGCCCTGCATTTAGGGTTGTTACTGAAAAATTCTCCTCATCCAACTGACTTCCTTAACTGCTCAGTGGCAGTGCTGAGGTAGGATCAGCCATTGTCAATGACCACCATCTCCTGGAGTCCAGCAAGGTGGAGGTGTGGGGCTGCACGGTCCATCGGAAGCTGGGAAAGCCAGAGTCATTCAGTCTAGGCCAGGGGCTGTGCTGGCTGCAGTAGGTTCAGTCAGCTTGGGTCTGCTGAAGTAATTTCTCTTGGATGTTCTTATTTCAGCAGTTTGGTAGAATAGAGCTTGGAAGCCTGGCTTAAGTCAGAGGTCTCTTTGAATGAATTTTGGAGCTTTGTCTGTCTGAGGCATGATCTTATTCTTTCATGGAAAGACTTCACCCTGTAAGGATGTTTGGCTTAGATGGAGTCCCTCAGCAGGCTGCCAGCATCTGTCTTGGAAGCCCAGCCTAGCAGATCCCTGCCTTGGTGCTGGGAGCGAGGGGCTGTCCCTCATCTGAGACCTGCACAGCTGCTATGTAGACTTCTGTAAGCAGATGATCTTTAGGATCAGTTCTGATGCCTGCTGTTCCTGCTTCCCAGAGCATGAGTCTATGACCTTCAGGCCAGGAGTGTGAAGCCACTTGTGATAACTATGAACTGGCAGAGGAGAATGCATATGAAGCAGGCTATCCTGACACTGACTGATGAGGCCATTTCAAGGTCATGGGCTATACCATGAACAAATATTTCAGTATTTGACTTCTTAGCCTGACAGCCTCTACATTTACTTCCTTCCTGTCTATATGCAAAATCTGCCAAAGTAGTTCAGGTTCTACTCCTTTCATCTCTGCTGGAATCCCAACCTCCCTGCTGGTGGGGTCAAGGGAACGTCAATAAGTTCACCTGTCTGCTGTGAAAGGTATATTAAGGCAATCAAACCATGCCATCTGTACGTACCATTTAAGGACTCTCTCTTCCAGTTCTCCCAGGATGTCTTGGTGTAATTCATAAATTTCGGGGAGTTCACTTAAACTGTGCCTGAGTTTAACTTCTTCCTGTTCATTTTCATCATCTTCTCCAAGCACTTTCAAGATACCTTCATAGAAATCCTGTGAAAAAGGATGTGGAAATTAGGCAGGCAGACTTAAAACACCTTTTCTGATATTATTATTACAATGCTTCCTAGGAATTAAAAGATATGCCGTAAACTGTAATAAAGTGTGTTCAGTATGGAACGGAGATCATAGCACGTTTTCTTCTATGCATTAGTTCATACACATTTTCAGCTGAATTTCCCAATGCTATCAACCTAAAATTGAACATTTCACCTGATCAAGCCATCAGACCCTTACGCATACAATGAGTTTGGTATCTGTTTATTTACCTTGCCTTTTACCCCTGCTTTTGTCGGTGTAGTTGGTTTCATTTTTATAGTGTTTCTTAACCCAAAATATACTTTTTAAAAATGAAGGATGAGATTCTCCTACTGCTTCATTGCATCCAACAACTTGACATTAAAAACATGAATGTCTACATGCCTAGTGCTAGAATTTGCAACACTTCTGAACTTAAAAAGACGAAAAAGCTATAAATTTAAGTTGTGGAACAAATAATTTTCTCTATGAAACTTAATTGGGTCCTTTATTCCTTGTATTAGAAATGGTTTTAATCCTGAAATGGTTTATAAATTACATGGGCACATATGTAGCCAGCTCTGGTACATAATAGGTCACCTATTTAAGAGTACATAGCAAAATGTTTCCCCAGCTTTGAGTTGGAAGTGAGGAATAAGGCTTTCATCTGAAACTGCAGTGATAAGATCCCAGGCATCAGAATATCACCCCAACAGCAGCCATCAAATATTTTGAGGGTAAACCATTGCTTAAAGTCTCCTGCATTCAGAGCTCTCAATGCTGAAGTGTTTTCAGGTTAAAGCCCAATTCCTACAGAATCCTTCTCTGACTCAGATGTGTAAAGGGGTCTTTGCCATCACCTTGAAGCACCTGAGAGACTTTGGCCAATGTGCTGCCATGGCCCTTTCCAGGTTCTTACCATCCACTGCTGTTTTCCCTGCCTGCTGCTGCCACACATGTCCCCTCTTCACAGGCAATGGCTAGAGAAGCTCAGGCACTTCAAGCTGCCTGGGCTTTGGGGAGGTCTGAATCAAACTCTGGCAGTGGGTGAGGCACAACACAGGGCAGGGAGGCTGATCCTGTGCACAGGTACAGCTTTCCAGATGAGCAGCGTGGGGCACATTCCTAACCCAGGGGTTCTGCCTGCCTCTGCCAGGAGCCAAGGTGCTGTATCTTCAGATGCTATATCTTCAAAGCAGTATCTGGTGTTCAAAAGCAACAGCTTTCATTCAATGAAACTAACAGAGTGTGATTTCAGCACCCACTTCTTCAGTATTACTACAAGGTACAAGTGATAGGAGAGCATTAGTGCAGTATTCAGTGTTTGCCTAAGGATGGTCCTCAGGCAAACCTGTTAAAAGGTTTAATCCTCCTCTGTATTCCCTGTAGAGAGATGACCCTGTGTGTTGCCCCATCAGGGTCAGGTTGGGCTCTTACTGTTGAATTTCCCATTTCTTCTAGTCAGGTCTTCATGGTCAAAGTATATAAATCTCAGTTTTTCTATGAAAATAAGCGAACAATTAAAAATCCAAGTGCACCCCAGTTTGTGATGAGAGCAGAAACGGCATTCATATACAACTGCTTAGAAACTAATTCTGTGAGTTCCTTTTCCAGTCTTTTTTCTGCATCCCAATAAGTCTTGAAGTGCGTGGAGCTTTTATTGCACAAGATGAGGAAAAAGGGGTAAAAGTGAAAGCCAAAGTACTCAAAACAGCTCAAAAGAAAGACCACATTAACTGTGAGGTTTGAAAGCTCCTGATGACTTCTTTTGGTGCAGAAGTTGCAGACTAGGAGATTGCAAAGTTTCCTTCCTTATAATAATACTATCTGTCCTTATCTGACCTTCCTTTCCTTTTTTTCCTGTGTGTGAAGGTAAGGGATTGCAGCATTCTCTCTTATTGCCAGCCAGCCTACACATGCTGGCCTTTCCTAGTAAGTACCTCAAACAGGGTATTGTTTTTAAATTCAGCATTAAAAATACTTGAACTGATGCTTTGTAGCTGAATATACTTAAATTCACTGACTTTGAAGCCAGGCCTCAGGGGCTGGATCTTATCATATTGATAAGATCATGTGTGGTCTAGTCAGTAGTCAGTAGTCCAGAACATAAGATGAGAATATAGCATTACTAGGAAAACAACCAACTCTGAATTAAGACAGAACCTTCCACATGTTATGGACCGGGTAACACTGCATCCTGAGTTAAAAAACCAAGTCCCAGTAGGGACTCTTGGTGATCTCATGAAGGCTCAGGTAGTTCAAAACCACATACAAAGCCCAAGCATCTAGTCACAGCAGAGCTGATGTTAAAGCTATGGTTGTGACCTGTCCAGCTAAGGCCATCACACCAGGAGTTGTTTTTCCACCAGGTTTGCACTGAGCTCTGCTTCAACCTGATGCAGATCTATTGTAAAGGAAAGCTCTGGTGTCTGACTAGTCTGGCCAGATCCATGCTGTGAATGTGTTTTTTCACATGTGTCTCTGCAAATAGTGTTATTATTAAAACCAATGTTTTTTTAAAAAATACATTAAAAAACCTCTCTGTCTACCCACAGATGCCAGTTCATCAGATAAAAAGATACAGCTGCTTTAACAATCACTGAGAAGGTTATTCTGCTGGATGAGTTAATAGAAATGGCAGCTAGATTTTTCCATTCAGAGACGATTTCCTGGCCTCCTACCCCACTATGTGATGTGGCCAAATGTGCTGTGAAAGGAAGGAGGGGCTTGATAATAGGAAATCTCTAAGGTTGCACAGCTCATTGAAAGATGCCAAGCTGTTTCTGTCCAGCCCTGAACCCAGGGTGGGGTAGGCTGAGTATCTTCCTCTGTCAGGATCTAGTGATCAAGGAACCTATTGCCAAAAAGTCAAATCCTGTTCCCTGAACTTCAAAATTCCTCTCTCACCAGCAGGAACTGACTGTAGGCAAGAGCAGGTCTAAGTCTCCTCAGATTCATTCCTGGCTTTTCTGTTACTGTCAATGTACACACTGCTCACGATGAACTGGGATACAATACTGGACAATCTAATGGATAATAGCCAAAAGAACAGTCACCCATACTATATGAGACTTAGCAACAATGACAGGTGAAGCATTTGTTTTCTGAAAAGCAAGAAACTAGAACTAGGCAAGAAAAGGAGATTATGGTGACAATTCTATATCCTAGGTAAAACAATATTGTAAAAATTTCTGAGAGAGTATTACTAGTTATCTGGGTCTGATTTCCACAATGTGTCCTGCTCCAGTACCACAAATAATCCCAATATTGTGCTATTAAATTTCCCATTTTTTCTGATGTGTGAGTTAGCCTACATAACATCATGTTTCAGCCAGCACACACTCCAGAGACTTACCAATCAACTAGGCAAGTCAATCCGTCTTCTGGATGCTTTTCGTAACTCAGAGGAATCTGCAACCTTTCAAAGTCCTCAGTCATAATTAACACAGGCTAGGGAAAGGGAAAGAATCTAAAGGCTTCTTTCAGCTTTTTGTGCATGGGCAAGTGAATAGCTCTAGTAAGTTCACTACTGATGTGCTTAAGTAACCTATTATGTTACAAAGTTGTCATCTTTTCCAAATTAACATCGAACACATCAAACACTGTATTTGTCCATTTTCCACCACAGCTGAGCAACAATATTAACACCCCTTTCCCACAGTATCTCAATGGATTTAATTAGTCATTAATTGCCTGCCCCCTTAATTATAATGAATTCTCAGACAAATTATTTAATTCCAGTTGCCTAGATAGCCAGCTTCCTAATGATTAATAAAAACCCTGCAGCATAACAGTAATCACTATAAACATCCATTAAAAAAAATAATTATGTCACTGTTGAAAATGCTGAGTGCTTGGAAGGCCATTAATCAACTGTAAAGTGCTTTTGCAGTCTCACTGACTGTAATCAGTCATGGCAACTGAAGGTCTCCAAGTCTGCCACCCAAGCCCCATGTCTAAGCTCAGAAGGTACCAAACACTGAGTCCATCCTCTGCTGGATCAAAACTTTCTGAGAACAGCTTCACGAACTGTAGTGGTTCAGTTCAGGTGTGACAGCTACAGAGCTTAATCTCGTCCAAGGGAGGATGAGCCTACAGATCTCACTCTGGTCTTATGCCTGTACCTGCACCAGTATTTGTGTGTGCATGGGAAAGCATAACCCAGGCCAGCCAGATGATATAAAAGGTTGGCAACTCTGCTATAAAAATACATTTTTGAAAAATAAAACTTTTCATTGCATGTTGGGCATGTTATAGCCACCCAATGACCATATCCTTAATTTAACATCCCCGAAATAAACCCTACAAAAGTGAAACAAAGAGGATCAAACCCCACAGCTTCAAAAGTTGTTGGGTTTGGTTTTTTCTACTCTCGTTTGTGCACATCACTAACACATACAAGTTACATTTTTCCCCCCCAAGAATGCTTCTGAAGAAATCTCTGTTGGAAATGGGAACTGTAACCTGGAGCCTGTTATAAGAGTATGAGACAAGAAGGGTTAATTTCAACAAGATCTTATGGTTTACGTGGAGCATGGCCTAACTGTCACATTCTTGGCTCTTGGAAGAGAATGTGATGCCTTCTGTGAGGTGATGAGGCTCACTGTAGGGTGCTGGGATATGACATGCTTTATTGATGCTGGGAGTGCCTGCCAATGCTAAGAGGAAACAGTGATTACAGGAGAGTTTGGAGGGGGTGGGGTGGAATTAGCCCTGGCTCAAGGCTACAGAAAGGTACCTCAATTTAGTTGGGATGAAACTTTTGTAGCAGGTAGTTATTTCCAGGTACTTTTTCAAAGAAGTCATCAATGCGCAGAGACTTTTGGTAGAGCACTTATCAAGAAAGTTCTCTGTAGGATTCAATATCTACACAAAGTGTTGTGATCTAATACACAAGCAAAAGGTGTAGTTAATGTGAGTTAGTTTGGGGTTTTGCTTCCAGGATTTTGTGAGCAGATGCAGAAACAGTAAGCTTGTGTATTATATCTCTCCAGCAATAGAGGTGAATGTACTTTGGAATCCAGCTGCAAAAATCAGTTATGGCAATCCTGTATGCATATCAAGAGCCATTTGGCAAGATGGATACATCCCATACATATTCGGATCTTTTCTGTGTTTCAGTCCTGCTGCCAGTTAGCCTTTATTAGCCTGAGAACATTTAACCTCTCAGAACCCCAGTGAAAGGAAGGAAAACTAATCTCTCGTCATTTAAACCATTGCTTCAGGCAAGTATTTTCCCCAGGAGAAGAAAACTGCCCCTGTGTTGTGTGTATGTATGTATATATATATATATATATATATGCTGTGTTTGGTATTCCTTTTCTTCAACTTCTACTTGAAAATAATTTGTAGTGCAGTAATTCAGTCTGGATCCAGAATATATGTTTGTTTTCCCGTATATTACAGAGCAGGCCAAGTTAGATCAGTTCATCCAGTGGGGATAAATGAATGGGGATGAATGAATCCCTGGGGAACTGGGGGGGAATACTGTAACCAGTTCAGTCAGGTTAGTCAGGAAATGATAGGACCGAAATTAGTCTCTACCTTCACTGTAAAAAGCTGATGGTTCTGCCACCTACAATAAGCCAAAAGCAACTTTGTAGATTAGAAAGATGAGTAGGCTGGAGGAGAGAAAGTCAGGATTCTGACTTAAAGGTATAGCTAAACAAATAGCTCTATTTGAAAGAAAACTTTTTAAAATCATCCAAGAAATGCTGATCAGTTGCTAGACCTCCTCGATTTGCTGTTGTTATTTGTTTGTCTTCTAAAGCAGCACTGTAGACAATGCTAATCCAGTCATAATGGAAATCCTAGTTCTTGCATATTGACCGTAACGGAAGGAGAACAGAAGGAGGGAGAAGTACACCATTAAGATGGGCTTTGCCAATAGTAATTTTTAGTCCTATGGTTTGACCAGCAGTTGAACCGAGGTTCCTTCTCCCTGGCTCCCAGCACTGTGTTCCTGACATCAGGCCTGCATTTGAGGCAGAAACCATGACTTTCTAGTAGAAGATGGTGACTGTAGAGCAAAGCCACTCTTTAATAGGTCAAGAGAAATATCTGAAATAAATAGTATTTCTGCGAACAAAAAGTGCAAATTATACTAAAAGGACCAGATTGCTAGACTGTGGATGGATTAGAAAAGCTCTGAATGCCTGCAGTCTAAGTAATATGTTCCATATCTTGAGTGCTGAAACAAAGTCTCTACTTGCTCTTTATTGCATTGTTTCACTGGGAGGAACAAAGCTTCTACCTGCAGTCATGCAGAAAGCAGAATAGAGCTCAGCTGCTTCCCAGATTCTGAATTATCTTGATGTTGTTGATAATGAGGGACAGAAATCTTAACTCAAAAGAAGTCAATGCAATGCTTTGAAGAAGTTAATAATCTGCTGTTCTTGCAGTCACCTGCCAGAGAAAAACTCTGTAAATTTCTATGAACCAAAGGTCTGATCTCTATTGCTGTCATGGCTGAATCAGCTTATACCTCTCTGCTTATACCTTTAGTCTATATCAAAGAACAAGAAAGGTCTGATGGGTGAATAACTTCCCCTAGGATGTTTCTACAATTTTCAAGAATATATTTGTGAGTTTCCATTATCGAACAACACTGAAAAAAAAAGTAAAAAGGAAGTGAGTATAGAGAGCAGAAATATTAGTGGAAAACCATGGGCATTTTTCTGCCTCAGTCCCCACCTGGGCATAGTGGCGCTTCAGCTGCAGAAATCCTGTCTGCACACAGAATGTTTACCTTGCTCACACCACAGCACCCACCTGGCACCTAGACTTTCATACTTTTCAGTAAAGTACATAAATACATACATCAACATACATGCATTCAAAAATCATTTCACGTGTATATCTGGAATTGCAACTGCTTCCCAAGTCAAGCTGATATTTTAATGGACTGATAATATCAGGAAGTCATTCATATTTGACACTTTGTGAGGGGGGCAGGGAGGAAAACATGAAATCTTGTTGCAGCCCAAACTATGCAACTGAAGTCTATACTAATTGCATAAAATGGTGCAGGCTTTTACAACCATGTTCACTTTTAAAATGAAGGTGGATTCAACAGATCTTGCATATTGCAGAATCTAAGGGACATCTAGGCATTACACCTGAGAAGAAGCTGAAGAGTTCAAAGGAGAAGAGTCTCCACATTAAAGTTGAAAGCAGACATGAGGCTCTGTGAGCCAAGTCTGACTCATGGTGGTGCTTGGAGGTATCTGCATCACAGCCATCAGCCTCTCTGCTAATGATGAAAGGGAAAGTGGCACCCCTGAATTAAAAAGTGGCACATCTCCTGTAGCAGACTGAATGACCCCTGATCTGCATGGAACAGTGATCTTATGAAATTTCTCACCACTGAGCTCAGCAGAAACAACACCAGATGAACAGCAGAAAATGCTATCGCAGCAGCCACAATTAGTCTCTTATCCTGCCATGCAGGGTACAATCTAGGTCAGGACCCCTGACCTCAGCAAACATTCACATGCAGCCAAATACATTCATCCAAACCACTGCAAATGAATTTCAAAACCAGCAAGCTGGATGGTATGCACCGAGAATACTCTATCAGTGGGGCTTGTTACCAGGGAATTGTCCTGATGCCAGATGTACTAGTGTGGCTTCTCTCTCCTTTTAAGAGATAGACACATTATCTGAAAACTATTTTGGCTCAACATTCCTACTGTGGAAGCTCCTTGGCCAATACATAGCTAGTTTCCCACTGCCGATAAACACAACAGTTAATAAATAAATGAGAACAAAACCCAGCCTACTGTAAGTGAGGGCAGGCTATTCTTTGTAACAGTGTGTCTTTAGGCCTTTATAAGAGCTTCAGAGGGTCTAACAGCCAGTTAGTTCTCCATTTAGCCAGCACGTTCCATTCACTAAAACATTTGATTAGGAACGTAATTACTTGATTGGTCCAGCAGAACTTTGAACATCATCCAAGAAATTTACAGTAATAAAAAAGACTCAGCAAATCATTCACTGGAAGTGTAAATAATTAGAAAGATGGAATTCTGTTTTGTCTAACATGTCCAAAGACACATAACTACATAACAGGTAGTTATTTTTTGTTCTTGAGAATTTCCTGCCCACAAGAATTCTGAAACTAGAGTTTAATCATGAGGCTTCATGATTAATTCATGGCATGAATTAATGAGGCTGACTTCATGATAATCTGCATTTAGGTACCTTTGAGTTAGAGACTTGAACACTATAATGATTTTGTTCTTTTTTATTTCTTAAGATTTATTTTGCAGTCAGAAGCCTTGGGATACCCAGTGCAGGGTTGAATTCCAAACTGTTCTGAAGGCTAGAGAACCAGCACATATCTATTCATATCATATCCATATCCATATCCATATCCATATCCATATCCATATCCATATCCATATCCATATCCATATCCATGTCTTCAAATACTTAGGAAGCATAAATCTGAGTTTTGGTGTTTCTAAGAATTGTGGTCCACTGTTATAAGGAAAACGCAAACCAGGAAACAGGATCAACTTTCTTTGAATGTTGGGGCTGATGTTTTTTTCAGTGCAGGGCTGTCCTTTAGGTACCTTAATTCAGTAAATGCCTTGGAGGGAAGTAATAATGACCTCAAAGGAGTTTATGCATACAAAAAAAGGATGATTTTATGTACAAATGCCAAAGGCAAAATAAAAGTGAACATGGTACACTATAAAGCAAATGCTTGATCCCATATAGACTGGGATTGTGAGGCAATCTGAGTCACCCTGAGTTTGATTTGTGCACATCTTGTAAACTAATTTGAAATAGACTAGCTGAAGAGAAGTAAATGAACCAGACTCTCAGTGATGCATGAAACTTTATGCTCAGAAAGCCACTTGCAGCATTTGTGTTTAAGAACAAGCACTAAGAAATAATGTCAAGAGCAGCCTGCATTACTGGGGAAGAAAAATAGGAGAAAAGAATGACAAAGTTTGAGAATTAAATAATCCTGAAGGAAATTCAAAGACTAATCAACTTCTGAAAACTAAATTGTAAGTACCAAGAGATCACAGACTTGGACTACAAGGCTCTGCCAGTTCCATCTGCTCAGACTAAAATGAGTCCTTAACTCGCTGCTCCAGAGAACTGCATTACCTTTGCGCAGGGCAAGTAACAGCTAACCTTTTAGATTATTATCACTACTACCACACCAACTGATATGGAGTTTGTGAGCTAACACAGTGTTTCCAGTCTTTCAGTTCAATAGCAGAGTGGGTGTATGGAAATGTCATCATTTTGGCAATCAATCAGTTTATTAAAGTCGCCACTGAAAGGCCAAACAGATTCTGTTATGCTGAATGAATAGCAGCTACAGCCAAGCCTGGACATGAGATGGGAAACTGCTCCTGCTGCAGGGTTAAGAAAAGCCTTTTCTTCCTTTCTGAAAGCAGCTGAATGTGGTTTATTTCCTTGCCTTTCTTAGCAATAAGTGGGTTTACATGAGAAGATGAAACTTGAGACATGAAGATGAACATTTAGAACTATTTCCTTGAGAACACTGGTGATGGGAAACAGAGAAATGTTTGCCTGAGCTGAGGAATGTTGTCAAGGAAGCCCTTGGTCCTAACTGGCCATGAGTGGGGTGTTGTACCTTGACAGTAGTTTGGTGACTCTCTTTTCACTCATGGCTGCTTCTGAAATATGCCAGTGGGACTTGTATCAACACCAAGTGTACAGTGAAGCATGATTTTTTGCTGATGTGACTATTCCTAATGCTATTTAAATATGGAAAAATGAGGGAAAAGGGGTATTTAATTTATTGTACCTTTTGGCGCTATGGCAAAAGCCTAACCTCCATTAGTCAATACTACCCCTGCACTCTAAGGGACTTACACATTGTAAAATTGGTAATGGTTTCTCTAGATTTTCGGATTAATACACTGGGCAACGGGTGAATATGCAGATCCAGCAGCAGCTGGGGTGTGAAATGTAACAATGCTGTGACTATGGCTTTCTAGATTGAACATGAAAAAGAACAGATAAACCCATAAACCAGTGGGTTTATGCCATGCCAGAGCTCTCTATCCAGCCTTACACTTCTGTGTGTTCTCTTATTTGTTTCTAACACGGGAGTCTGTATTTTCCACGTGGTGACTACCTGTGTCACAGTGTGGATATCCAGCCCACAGTGGCTATTACCAATACTGCACTATCAGGGGTAAAAAAAACCAAAGAAACTGAAAAGGAAGCAGAGTGAATCAATTCAAACCAAATTGCCATCCTTCATTGCTCTGCTTCCATCTGTCTTGCTCTAAGGAGAGAGAGTTCACCCCTGTTTATCACCATCTCCTTCTCTTCACTAGGCTTATTCTGCATCTTACACCAATCTGAGAGCCCGAGCAAGCACTGTTGGCCAACGCTTTTCCCTCTGAATGACAAATTTATAGATTTGATAATCTGCAGCAAGAGCAGATTAGTGGCAGACATATTCCTTTGCAATGGTTCGCAGTAAGCCTTTTTAAATTCTCCTCAATCCTTTCAGTGTTTTTATGTCTTCTAAATTGCAGCTAAGTAAAATGGTATTTAGGTTTCAGTAATTAAAATTATTTACTTACCATATTTAACAGCTGGAGCATCTCCACATATCTGAGGAAAGAGAGAAACTTTAATTAATTGCTATCAAATGAATATGGAAGGGTGGACTGCCTAGCTTCAACTTTAGAAGAGCAACAGATAGTTTGTAACAATGAACTCACACTTTTTCTGAAGACATCAGCTCCTGGGCAATGAGGTAAGCTCTGGACTGGCCTTCTTTCTGTCAACAGGAAAAGTCAGAGACAATTAAGAGGTGTCTCATTCCAAGAAGTAAAGCAGTGTTAGAGAGCACTTTGAACTGACATATTTCACCAGTAAAAACAGTGCCCATACTTTCTTTTATTCTTTGTTGTTCAGTGTCTGGCATCCTGGACTTCTTTCCATGACAAGCCATTTCCCCAATTCAAATACTCATAAGTATAGTACAATACAATAGCTGCTAACGCAGATACCAACTTTGTGTTATTGAAAATTGAGAACAAATTTTTGTTGATTTTTACAGGTCCAAAATTTGTCAAACAAGCAGAAAGTGCTTAACTTTAAACAGACTAGCTTCACAGCTGTTGTGGCTCATAACATGTGGAAAAGGGAGTTCTTTATCAAAATGGTCATAATCCAAACTGTTCTGACTGCTGCGCATGAGGACTGCGGAAGCAAATGGGGCAAAGGGCTTTATTGCATGCTAAACAAAATGTCTAAATGAAATGGCCATAAATATCTCCAGAAATAGTTCAGTACCAGACAACACTGAAATCTCAGTGGCATCTACTTAACTGGTGGACATCCTGGAAGAAACGTAACTATGAAAGAAGCAAAGTGTATGGCTCTGAGGTGCAAGTGGTTAATTAGTGCATTTTACTCATACTTCATGACTCATCCTTATGTAAGCAATGACCAAAGCATAGAAATATGTACTGAAAAAAATGTTCTAGGAAAAGTTTGATTTTTTTAGCAGTGGTGAAGTAGGGAACTAAAACAGTGGTCTAGTAGCAGTAAAAAAAGCAGCCCTCAGTGTCCAGAAGTGGAGCATTAAGTCTTTGTTACAGTGCTTGCCAGACCAAGTATGCTGGGAAGAAGACTCAGTGAAGCAGAAAGCCAAGGGTCCCCACATGGCTGCACGGCCTCCATCTGCTAAGCAAAGGCATGCACTGGGGCTGGAGGGCGGCTTCTGGAGAGGGAACTGGGAAGGAGCCATACCACAGGACTGGTCACATGCTGGCTGCAGAGAGTAAAGATTTCTAAAAAGGTGGCAGCTTGGCAGTGTTATAATAATCACTTGGACTTTGTTTCAGAAACTTGATGGTTGAGGGACCTGCACTCCTTCTATCCCCCGTTCTCAGAAGTCTGTCTCTAGATACTGTTGTCAATCTCAGAGTTTATTTCCTGGTTTAGGAAACAGCAATTAAATAACACAAGACAAGCAATGCCTAGATGCACTCTCTGACTTGCCCTAGACAGGCCATGTGACACTGAGGTCCCTGAATTTCGTCCTTGGCTAAGACATATTAATCATAGAAGCTGATGGCACTTTGGTGACAGTGCCAGTCACTGCCCTCTGGGCCCAGTGCCAGCTCTTAGTTGTGCTGACCCAGTTGTTTGCATGACCTTGATCAGAACCAGACTGGTCTCCTGATCCAGCTTAAAAAATTGTGGGGCTGGGGGCGAATCTGCCTCCATGGGGCTGGAATGGGGTTGTTTGGCCTAAGAGCAGCACAAGCAGATCACAGAACAATTCACTAAACCCTGGAAGCATTAGTACTGTACTTCTCTGGTGTACTCAGGAAGTAACCCTTTGCATTTCAAAAGTGGGGAAACTACTAAAGATATGGAATCAGCAGCTCCATCCTTGTGCATGCCACTGGCTTGCCATACTGACATGGACAAACTACATTTCTCCGTGCGTCAGTACAGGGGTGTCATTTCACAGACTACTCAGGGTAGGTGTATTGTAGCTCGACGGTCCCAATCAGAGGCTTATTGCAGATTTATAAGCTTCAGCCTCTGGGCTGAGTAACTTCAGAATGCCCCTTTTGTAATTATCATGCACTATGAAGCAGTTAACAGTGATGTCACGGTGTCAATAGTAAACTGAGGCGTTACAAGAACAAATTACTTTCTCAGGCTGGCTCTGTGAATCAGTGAGAGGGAAGGAGAAGCAGTCCACATCTGTCTCCCAGGCCCTGTCCTTGAAGAGCCAAATTGCAGCTCTCCTGGGGAATCTGCGTAATTGTATAAATCAAGAACTGCCCCTTGAAAGGCGTCTGAATTAGGTGCTTCTTCAAAGCACACAGATCTGCCATTCGCAGCTCCAGCATGTTTCAGTTTTGTGTGTGTGTGTGTGAGCATGAGTGCATATTTTAATATGTGAAGGTTAAAGGTTTGCAAAACAGAATGATTAATGGAGTCTGGAAACCAAGCCCACCAGGTGGAAATGGGTAAGGAGCAGCAAAAGCAGTTTTATATACTGTTGCTTTGATTCAGTAGCTGTCCTGCTTGTTGTGAGACTTTTGAGGCTCAGCTTAGTGTTCCCTGTTTCTGTACAGTGCAGATCCCCTCCATTTGCCATATGGGGTTGCTGGCTCTTTTTGTCCACTGCCTTTTATTATGATATCTGGGACAAGAGCGGAGCATCTTACCTCTAGTGCTGCCTTTTCACAAGAACAGCATACAGGGATTGTTCCCTATATATATGAAGTTCCCCTTCATTTCTCCAGCACACCAACAGTCTTGGTTGGATTAGATATATTAAACCAAAAGTCCTAAATGACTAGCCAGAAAGCTTTGGGGTTTCACTGGCATAAAATCCAGCCATGTCTGATCTGAATTCCTTTTATACCATTTTGCTCTGTGGTTACATGCTATTCACCTCATTACAGACTTTCACATATTGCCACCAGGGTAAGATCACATCCCTCCTATGCTGGTTTTATACAGTTCCTTGTAACATATTGCTGGGTTTAGACTATACTCAACAGTATTTTCATACAGATTTGTTCACTTTTAGATTTCTCATACAGTTAAATGGTAGATAGATCTGTGTTCTGGATGAAAGAAATGTCTTTATGTTCCTTCTATAGCTTTATTACTTGTTCTAGGATCTGTATATTTCCTGAGTGCTTTAAAGACTATAATTCTTACAGGTATTCACACATATTAATCACATTCTTTTTGTATTATTTTACTGAGATTCCCTTCAGTTCTTCAGATAAAACTTCCCCCTTTTGTGTTTACAGATAAATTTAAAAGAGCATTCTTAATTGTTCCTTTGCCTAGTGGCTTAACGTAGAGTTTGCTGTATATCTTTCCTAACCATAACAGAGTTCTTAAAATAGCTGTTGTTGCTTCAATATTCCCAGCACTGTGTTTACCCAGCCACTGCTTTCTCCTTCCAAAGGCACCTGTAAAGGGAGACTTGGCCTCCTTTTGCTGTGGGGCAAACTGTGCCGTTGATCGCAGTCTAAATGCCCTCCATTGACTACTGGGGTTATTTTTAAGCCTATTGCTTTGTTTGATCAGCAGATATCATACATCTTTAGTATTTCGTGTGACCCAATCTGGATGAAGCAGCATGATGGAAATAGCTCTTGAAGCCCAATCCAAGACATTATGCTTTGAAGTGTCATTACAGGACTGTAAGTATCTCTCTCTGCAAGATGCTGGAAAACTGAGTTCTTAAATTAGCAAGTGGGTTCCTGTGCCTTACCCATCCCCACTGATTCCAAAACCTGTGCTTCATCTCTCTGTATTTCTTCAGAAAATGTTCACATTACCCTAAGGCCTCTGCTGCATCTCTGCTGTCGTTTGTCCCACAGGTGTTTGCCCTTCCCCATACCTAACCTACTTCCCTAAATAGAGCTGTTAATGTAGTAGTAGTTGTAGTAATGTAGTAGGAAGGGAAATGCATTCCTGATACTATCATATCAGTGAATTCCTTTAAAGGCTTCCCTTTAAAGGTTCCCACAGTGAACTGAAAGGCTAGCACCTAACTTTCTGCCTTGCCTGCATGTTTGATTACTAATCTGCATAAGATGGTTTTTTCTCTTGTCTGGATGCAGCATAAAAATCACTTCTCCCTTTCTCCCTGCTGGCTCCTTATCTTCAGCCAGTCAAGGGTTAGGTGTGGTATAAGAATTGTCTCGGGAATCCTTACAGTTTTATAATAACTGGAAGTTGTATAAGGTTAGTGACAAAAGGTATCAACTGCACAGAAGATCCAGTCCTAAAAAGTACCTACAAGAAAGGAACTATCTGAAGACTTTTGCCTGAACATTCTGACACTAAAGTGAGAGGCACAAGCTGTGGAGGGATAGCTGATGATCCAGTATATGGCAGCATCTTCCTCAAACTACCGAGTCAATTTATAAACTCAGATCATAACTAGCAATAGGTGAAACCTACCAGCATATGTTTAGTCCATTTCAAACCATGGAGCTGTGCTTCTCAAAAGTACACTTCCAAGACTATATTATCTCTATTTCTGATCTTCTTTTTAAAACTGGAAATTCCGAGACTGCAACAAAAACTAAGTTCTGCCAAAGGAAACTATTTAAAGTTGGTGTCTAGTCGGATCTTAACTATTAAGCTCATTTACCCTATAATTCCTTTAATGCTTATTAGCTGAGTGGATCCCAGATGGATTTATCTTTTCTTTTTTTTCCACAGTAAAAAGCAATCATGAAGTTCAGGTTTGAATCTAGCTCAGTGACGATAAGAAAAATCTGGGGTTCTGCATCCTGGACCTTGAGCATTTGTCTAGTGAGTGAAGGTTCAGAAGTAGGAGATTAACAGAAAGTCCTTATTTTCCTTGGCATGAGTTTTCTGTTCCTAACTGTAATCTCTAATTCCAATATTATTTTCTGTAGGCAGCTCAGATGCCGTCATACAACCTTGAGAGCCCAGTAGAGAAAAACCTTCTGATAAACTGGTAAGGATTTAATTAAATGAACATATATAAAAGACACATGAATAAGAGGTGGTCCAAGACCCTCCTCTAAAACAGATTAGCAGAAGAAAAAGGAGTGAATCTCCACCAGTAGTGTAAGTGAAGAGCATCGCTCTTTGTAATATAATCCAGTAGAATCTCAAAGGTTGAGAAAACTTACAGCATTCCCTGTCTCTGAGTTATTATATGCCAGCAGAGTGAAGAGAAGGAAACAAAGAGCTTTTTTAACCAGAAATAATGTATTTTCACTGTTATACAGAAGAATAAGAACCACCATGTGACTTCTGATGACAAATGCTCAACTTCTCAGGGTCTGAGGTACTCCCAGTGGAATAAAGGTAAAAATTCAAAACCCACCTCCTGTTTTACATTTTTATACCTGCCCCATTCTAAATAGGTTTTCAATAATAAAAATTCCTGTAACAGAGATGAAAACCCCTCTGTTTGCTCTTTAAAATAAAGTTGATAATTGTAGCGGGTTTGAGTCCAGGCCTTCCTTGGTAACCAACACAAGAAGGCTAAAGTCCACTTCCGAGACAAGAAGGCCTCTGGTGGAGCAAAGAGGAAATCTGACACTGAATGCTCTGACAAGGACCAATAGAGGGGCCAAAACAGTGTGAAAACAACAACAACCAACCAGCAAATAAAACCTCATGAATGGCAGAGTAAAAAAGATTAGTTGTGACTGCTTCACTTGTTTCATGTCATCAAGAAGATCAAACCACAGTCTTCTCCACTGGTACCAGAGGCAGGCTAGACATAACTGAGGTATGGCATGCGGGGAAATCAAAGGATCCTATTTCCCCTCCAAGATTAAAGCAACAGCAACTTCAGTTACCTTTCAATGTCATTCTGCTTTCAGTTTCTATTTTCTGTTTCTGAAGAACTGGTGTCCTGGTAGGACAGGACAGTGTAGTTTTAAATTTTCAAGATTGCAGCTAAATCCTTTGGAGTGAGACATTTTTCCTGACACTGAAGTCAGGACTTTCTTGCTGTTTATTCTGCCTCCACTGTCTGTATTTGGACTACATTCTTTGCCCTTGCCACATGCTGTAGGGGCAAATTGCTGCTAACACACTGGGGGAGTAAGGGACTGATGGCTCATACATTCCTAAATGATCACTAGGCAAAGAACAGAGAGAGTTGAGAATCCAGATGCTTCTGCTAATTGCTTTCCCTCTCCAGGTTTCATGAATTCCCCATTTTCGGGTCTTTTACCTTGTTGATGAGGCTGGGATCGCCAGGGCTGATCTCCTCATCTTCTGAACTTCTCTGCTCCTCATCTGATGTGACAACTTCCATTGGTATCATGGAGACTGGGCACACCTTGTAGGGCTCAGTGTAGGCACTGCAGAGAGAATAAGAACAGACTAGCTCAGTGATTTTATTCCCTCAGTTTGGAGTAAAAAGTTCATACTCAGTTGCAACCAGAACTGCTTTGTTCCTCCCTAGTCAACCCCTCAAAATGGATGCAGTAAAATCACGCTAACATCTCAGTGCTTATTAAAAATGGAAGTTAGATACTGTAACAATGGGGTTTCTGGGAAAACAGAGTGATGAGAAAGGTATAATTGTAATACCAATGGCATCAATCAAACTAGAAGATACTCAGATCCTAGAATCCTTGTTTCCAGGAAACCTGAATTCAGCTCCAGAAACCTAGAGAAAGGTGAACAGCAGGAGTACTGGATCTGGTATGCAATACAGGCCAGTGGCTTCACAGCATTTTCTTTTAGAAAAAAAAAAAAAATCAGTTAAAATTGCCCATGATTTCAAAACCTCCACAAAGCATGACTAGAGCTAGGTAATCCAATTGGTGCCTGCTCTTTGCCTTAGAAAGGTGTTATTTATTGCCGATCTGAAAATGTCTAGCTCCAAACTCCAGTTACTGGATCTTGTTAAACCTTTGTCTGCTAAACTGGCAGCAGTCTTCCAAATTTTGTTACTGTGTACTTACAGGCTGTATTCAGGTTGTCCCTTCATTTTGACTTCTATATGAAATAGGTGAACATCTTGGTGTCTTATGATGTCATGCCTCCTATCATTTAATCATTCTAAAATCTCTGAGTTTCGTCTAATTATCCATTAGCATTATTCAATTTACTAACCATTTTAGCATCAGTTTTTACTACCAGCCAGTTTTAGTCATGTTCTTGGTACTGCAACACAAAACTCATTATTTCAGCACTGACAAAAGACATATACCAAGACTGCTATACCAAGTATACCAACTGTAACATCCATCTATTTCTACTTGACTTTACTGAGGTTTTACCTTCAAGGACCATACTAGTATTTTTGGCCACAGTGTCATTCTGGGAGTTTATATACAGCTTATACACCACAGTGGCCCCAAGCCTTTTACATTTCCAGGGCAAGGTTCCAGCATTCCACCAACAGGGTGAGTCTTGAGAAACAAAGTGTGATATCTCTGTGTTTTCCAGTAGACACGTTGGCCAACCAGGTTGGTCTGTAATGTGGGCCTGGGTTACTCAGAGTGTATGATTTCTTTACTTCTTATTTCCTCTGAAACATTAACTTCCTTTCACAGCTCTGCCTCACCTCTTTATTTTCCTTTGATCTCCTACTTGGGGTTCCCAGATGTGAACAAACCCAAAACTTCAAAGGCAATACTAGAGTGACAGGAGGCTGGGCAAAGAGGGGTTGATGTAAGTGGGAGGACAATGAAGAAAGAGATTCCCAAGGCCCCTGACCAGACTCTTATTTCCTCATTTCTAAGCTGCAAACAGGGCTGTGTGTCTCCCATGCAGGTGTAGCTGTCAGCCTTTCTGTTACACCTCCAGCTTTTCCCTTATGCACGGACTCCAGGAGTTCTCACAGGTTGTCCAGTGCACTTCTCATGCCTGGGCGAAGCGCCAAGCAGCAGCACTGTTCCTCTTGTTTATTATTAGTGTCTGCAGTTTTTCAATGTGAGTGTCATCACCACACTTCTGAAAACCTACCTAGCTTCAACAGCAAAGGGGCCTCAGCACAAGTTCACTTGCAAGAGCAAGGCAAATACAGGAACAGTTCAGGGGCCTAATTAATAGTTGAGCCAGTCTCAGTCCTTACTCACACAGTCCTGCAATTTGTAACTGTTTGACCCAGCAGACATGAAATTAAGGTCCTCCCTCCTTTTCTCTCTGATAAATGACTGCATTATGTTAATGTAAAAACACATTACAATTTGGGAAGAATGCCTCAGTATATTAGTCCTGTAATCATTATGAATGGTATTATTAAAGGCTCATGCAGTAGCAGAACTTATTCAACAATAATTCAGCAGTTCAGCAATACTGCTGAACTGTTACAGGGCCTTCAATTACAGTAGACCTGCAGCCAGTGGCACGGCTTGTGTTTAAAGGGAAGTCTCAAAATGTTATGGATCTCATTTGCATGTGGGATAGGCACAAGCATATTTGTACCACTATCTCCATTTCCCTCTTCTCTGACCACTCCAGCAGCACTCTGGTGTTTACTTCTGAGACTGTTCTAGATTGTCACAGAGCTCCTGGGCAGTACACCTTTCCCAATACTCAGCATGTGTTTTAATGGCCAGTCTTCGCGAACGAAGAACCGGGGAAGGTCTTTCCACCTTCCAGCCTGCGCATTGGATTTTTTAGGTGAGACACAGTGTGCGCGGAACTGAGCCCACCCTTTAATCCTGAGGTTCATCTGCCGGGGCCAAGCGAGCTTGGACGGTGGCAGCGAGGTCCTCAGGACGTAGATGGATTGCCTTACAGCGCTAACGAGCTCCATCTGCCCGGGGAGTGTCCTGACCGGGAATCGAACCCGGGTCTCTGCTGTGACAGCGCAGCGCCTTTACCCTCTAGACCACCAGGGGCTCCCAGCATGTGTTTTACTCCATTGAACTTACACATCTTCATCCACCATACATATCTATGCTTCTGTGGTTTCCTAAAACTTCTAGCTTCTGAAGACTTGAACTGTCTTCAGCGACTGCTAAATGATACTTTTCTTTAGCTCATTAAAAGCACTGCTAAATAAGCTTACTGTAAGCAATAAACTTTAATGCAATGGAAGACGCAAATAAAAGTGTGGGTGTGAAGAATAAGGGGGGAAATAGTCCCGGAGGTTGCAGTATCTGAATAGACACAGTAATCCCCAACTAATTCTCTTCCTTGTAGCAATAATTTGGCTGGAAGAGAACAGACTCCAGGCACATTATCTGCTGCTCCTCCAGCAATTGTCTGTGATCATTCCAAGAGTTGGCCAGCACAAGAAAGGAAGCAATGGGCCTTCTGGGACAGTCTGACATTTAATTGAATAAATGCAGGAGGATGCAGTGCAGCAAAAGTCTTCCAGTTAGCACCAGTTGCATTATAATTACCAGAGCTGCTAATAGGTACAGAGCAGGGAGAAGCTGTAGAAATGCACCCTACTAGTTACCTGTATGCCTTTACCTCTGAACATGTACTGGTACATCTGAAAAAGTGTTCCAGAGTCTACAGACTCTCTGCTTATCTCTGTTTGTTTACATCTCACCTCAAGTGACCTCAGTGACTGAGGGGAAGGTGAAGCCATAAAGGAGAGGGAAGCTGAACTGATCCTTGGACTAGCACTTTGTAAATAAAGTCCAGACACAAGTCTCTACTACATATGATACCTGAAGAGCACAAGCTGGGACAAATTTGAGCACAGATGATATGTTCATGTGAAGTGAGAGAGCACTGTGGAGATACACAACAGGTATGAGAGCTCACAGAACATGATTCACAGATGGAAAAATACTTTTTTTTCTCTACCTTGAATGTGCAATTCTAAAGGAGACACATACCCTTATTTTAATTTCACACCTAGCCTTCAAATGACCTTGGAAATCCTATCCCACTCCTCAGCAATGATCACATTAATACTTTAAAATTTTTAGAAGTTATTCAGTCAACATTAATGAAAGGTAAGAATTTAAGTAGGTGATATAACAGTGGCAAAAATACATAGCCAAAGTTACTATAATAAAGGCCTATGAAGACCATGTATTTTTGTTTGCATCTTGGCTGTACACTCATCTCTTGGCCACACACAGAAGTGATGTCCTGTTTCCTCCTTTAGAGTCACCAACTGCCTGAAAACAACAACAAGAAAAAAGTCTGAGTTGGTGAAAATCTCAGCTTAAGGCCTGTGACTTCCATTGGGTGATTTAAGTCCTCTGTAAGGATCAGATTGCCTGCAGTTTGCTTTCAATGAATCAAGTGATGCATCCTAAATAAAGGCTCATAAATCTCACTTGCCTTCTGCTTCATGGTCTATGATCATGAGGGGAGAAGGGAAGCGCTCTTTTTTGTAAGGTATTTATATCAGTGTATCCCTAGACCAGTCAGCTATGCTTATTGGTACCTGTGGAGTATTTATCCTGTGCACCAAGTGGCTCCTTATACATCTGAAGTGCAGCTGGTTAGGCTGTAAAAATGTGCAGGCCATGTCCCTTCAAATGCTACTGCAGTAGATTCATCACAGTGCCTACAAGGTATTATCACATGCGTTGGGACAGATGTACAGCATATTTCTGACTTGCAATGAATCTGCAGCAGACAGCGGAAATATGCCGGAAACATGCTAATCAAAAGCACTTCAGCATCTCCCTGAAGAAGCAAGCATTAGTGCAGGGTTCAGATGTCATGCAGTTTTAGTGCCACAGTTCATAACACAGAATCACAGAACAGAATTATAGAATGGTGTGGGTTGGAAGGGACCTTAAAGGTGATCTAGTTCCACCCCCTGCCATGGACAGGGTCACCTTCCACCACACCAAGTTGCTCCAAGCGCCATCCAACCTGACCTTGAACACTTCCAGGGATGGGGCAGTCACAGCTTCTCTGGGCACCCTGTGCCAGGGCCTCACTACCCTCTAGGTAAAGAATTTCTTCCTAATGTATAATCTAAATCTCCCCTCTTTTAGTTAAAAACCATTCCCCCTTGTCTTATCATTATCTGCCCGTGTAAAAAGTCACCCTCCCTCCTTTTTATAAGCCCCCTTTAAGTACTGGAAGGCTGCGATGAGGTCCTCCCAGAGCTTCCTCTTCTGCAGGCTGAACAAACCCAGCTCTCCCAACCTGTCTCTATAGCAGAGTTGCTTCAGCCCTCTGAGCATCTTTGTGGGCTCTTCTGGAGCCACTCTAACAGGTCCTTGTCTTTCTTGTGCTGAGAACTCTGCAGACAGACCTGTATACTCCAGGTGGAGTCTCAGGAGGACAGAGCAGAGGGGGAGATTCCCTCCCTATTAATGATATATATGGGAGGAAGAAGGCAAGTGTGAGACTCCCGTGACCAAACACTTTCCAGATCAAAGCAAGTCTTGTGTGGCCAGTGAGGACATTCAGATTACCCCATCCCAGCTCCTGAGCACCTCCATCATTCCTGTGTGTCTGTCCAGGGACAGGGGACTTCTAAAATTGGATTTCAGTATTCCAAAATACAGTTTTTAGAGAAGGAGACTAGGTGGCTTATCATTATTCACCATCATCAGTCAGCCTGAATTAGTTTCCTTGGAGTAAATTGGTTTCTTTTGGAGGTAAATTTCAATGTACTTTCAGTCTAAAGAAGGGTGGAAACAAATGCAGCACTTACAGAACCTCTGCTGTGTTCATATTTGAAAGGAACCCATAATTTGTATCCATAAGGTATATACAGCATACAGGATGGTCCCAGCTAATAAAACTCGAGAGGTCAGCAAAGGATACCTTGCTTAATGAGTTCCAGAAACATTGTCCAGGGTGTGCTGAGGTTTTAACCACTGTGTCAGCATTCAGTTAACAGGTATCTGTTCAGCATTCAGACACCTGGATTACCTGGATTACTTCCCTGCTGCCTCTCTGTGATCTTTCACTCTGTATCCCCAGTCAGTGCCATGACAGAGAGAGAACAGTTCTTTTCTTTGCATCTGTTGCAAACTGCAAATTAGATGATGCAAATTAATTACTACCAATATACTTGAAGGCCAAAGAGCCCCTTGATTTATTTTCTGAAAATTTCTTACGGGTTCAAAAGTGCCTGCAAGTAAAAATCAAGGCAGTATTTGGCCAAAAATGTCACCACAAGACAAAAGTAGCAGTTGAAGAAGCTAGAAATCACATCCTTGGTCCCATTCCTACAGTGGGACCACTGTATTAAAAGCTGCATTTGTCAGTAATTATCAATACATGGCTTGCCATATGCACTATTTCCACATAGTGGAATAGGAAGTAAGTGAACTCTCTGGATTTCTGAGGTAAGTGCTGACTTCTGCTCTGCCTTTTGTGGGGGACAGAATGTCTTTTTGTCTAGGATGTTTCCTCCATTTATTAGCGAAACCATGGTTCTAGATTGCTAAAAGACAATTCTCTCAATTCTTTGCTAAAAAGAGAATGGCTGTGGTATTGAATTCTGTTAGACTAGATCCACCAAAGCTCTGAAATGAATGACAGTTTTGACCAAATATTTTTCTGTGTTTATTGGTGATTGCATTAGCAATTATTTGACGTGAATCGGCAAAGCACGTTTTCAGGAACTACCTAAGAAGGTACAAACAGTTATTCTTTCTCTGTGGAGTACATCCTCTACAATTATAACTTCCCTGAAGCCAACTGAGTGGTAATGAGCTTGACACATCTGCTCAGAATCAGATATGCTCAATTTACAAATGACAACTAAATTGCTGCCATAACCTTCCCATCCACAGATCTCAGCCTGTACCCATTTTAACTCCCCTGTTACAGGGATCTTAGCTCATAACTGCTTATAATGTATGGGATGCAAGACCAGAATCTTGCCTGGACACAGCTGGGTTATGCAAAGCCCACATATATAAAATCCCCTCCATCCATTGGGAGGGAAAAAGTAATCAATACCCCCAAAACCCCAACCCTCTATTGTTGGACCAAGAGGATTGAATCCAGCTTTTTTCCTACATGCAGTATCCCTATCCCTGGCTTTATTTCAAGTCCCATGCTCAGCAGTTACTAACTCAAAGCCTGTCTTTCTCAGACAGTGGCATCCTTATTGCAAAAAATTAAAATCATATGAACTCAATGCAGTGATAGTAATTGGGGGAGGTAACGGGGTGCTGAATAACCCTGTTCTATTAAAATTGATGATTTATTTTCTTGTATCCATTTGTAAATTATTATTTTAATTCATTCTGCAAAAGGAAGGCTCATTACTAAAGGAAATTCAAGTCCAAATGTATTTAGAGCCAATAAAAGGAAATGCCTATTAGTGCAGCATATGTTTCGCCAGTCAGTTCCCCATTATGGCAGATCATCAAGGCAAGTATTATATCTGAAGTCTAAAAACGGCAGGAAAGACATGATGTCTCCTCATAACATACACAGCCTGTCAAGGCAAGGTAACACAGGAATAATCACATTTCACGCTCTGAGGCATAAACTTGTTTGCCTGCCAAGGCCAGAAAGGATCTCTTCCTCACGCCACAAGCATTTTAATTTGAGTTTTGCTCTTCCTTGAATTGTTGTGGTGCAGAATATAGGAGAGGAGAAGAGGGTTTTTTGCTCAGGTGCATAAGGCTTTTGCTCTATTCCAGACAACATTAGGGTCAAAACTCTCCCACCTTCAATCACTGCTCCTGGAGGTGTTTAGAGAACAATGGCACTGGTGCAGGCTAGTTTTGTAAGGGAATACTGACAGTGAGGAGCATAAACGTGTTGGGGCTCCATCTCAGGGAATGTTCTCAGGCCCAGCCTGTGTCACTATGAATAAAGAAGGGATAAGAGAAAGCTTGAGATTGAGGTTTCACTAGCTATGTGCCGGATGTGCTAGGCTGGATTGGCTGCTCTTGCTTTGAGGCATCTGCATAAACCTGCACAGCCACTCCACACTTCAGGCTCAGCAACATGTACCCTGGGGTGCACCGCCACCTGGAGCACCATTACCTCCCTAATCCTGTGGCTTTAAACCACTCAGGAAAACAAAGTACCAGTAAAAGCTGGACCTGCATGAAAACAAAACAGAGCTCTTGGGCCTTGAAAAAGTGCCATACCCCCTTTCTGCTCCATGCACACCCTCTCCCTGCTCTCTCCCAGGCCCGAGGGAGAGATGGGGAGCTGTGGTGGCCTCAGCTTGTGCTCAGCCTGGCACTCTGGCCCTTGTCTTGCATTTCTTGTAAACAGGGAACGCTTCCTCCCCAGTGATGACCTGGCAATGAACTAGTGAGGGCTGACGCTCGGCTGCACCGCACCCAGAGCCCCACCGTGCCAGAAGGTACAATGGGGCAGCTGATAATACATAATAGGTTATTAAAGGCAGCTCTACCCTTTATAGACTCCTTCAAACATATTATTTACATGTCATATCAGCCACCACAGAGCTTTTATTTTCATTAAATCATCAGTTTCACAGGCACCCCAGAACTTTTCTATCCAACAACCCTAGCAGAAGTTTTCCTTAAGGTTGTTCTTTTGTTTGATAAATTACAGCCCTACTGATCTCCATCCCTCTATTGTTCCCCATCTCTGATAACCTTTTGCTATGTTGAATCCTTGCAATGCAAAGGAGAAGGGCAAAATGCTGAGTGCTTGGCAGTGACAAAAGTCTATGTTTTGTGCTGCAAAACTCTTCTTCCTTCCCAGACCGTGCAGACCATACATCTGAATTATGTTGAAACTCCATTCTGCACATCTGTCAAGGGACAGAAGATAACAAAGAAAACATCCACCAATTATCAGGATGGGTTTCAAATGATTTGCTGAGCAACCCCTAGCCACAGCACAAGTGGCCTCTGACAATGAAATGAAACCCCTTGGCACTTCTGCCCTATTCTCCTCTATAAAATGACTTATTTTAGTGATAGTCTGAATTTGGATACAGTGTTGTAAAACTGGGGGGGAGGATTCACCCTGACTTCAGTGGAGTCACTTTATACTTGTGATCTTTGAGCAGAATAAGACCCTCTGATTTCACTCTGAACCCTCTGTAAAACTTATTCCTCTCTATAAATCAATGACAGAATAAGCCAACCACCCAGAACTGCATTAAAGAGAAGGAAAAGACATAAGTAAGAAGGGACCTTCAGCTGGTCACCTGATGGTCATCTTAAAGTATAAGAAGTACACCTCTGTGGGGAGACCACTGTCTGGGAAGTAAAGCTGAAACCTCTGCTCTACTACAAATTCTTTGTTATAATCTTTGGCATGTTTCTTGACTTTGTGCTTTGGCAGTCAATTGTGTGAAGTGGGTAATCCCAGAACAATGTCACGTGAGACCAAAGGCTTTGGAAACTATGGATACCTACCACGGCCTAAACCAGAACTGCTTTGTCCATTTCCCTTGAGGCACAGTTTTACTTCTGTTCTTCCTGCAGACTGCAAAGTGAAAGGAATTTCACTATTATGGCCCAGTCCTTAAGTCAAAGAGGTATCGGTACCTGCAGGATCATGTAAGGCAGTGTTTTCATTCTTGTAGCCCAACAGGCGATACAGAAATCTACCTGGATCCATTTAACAGTCATGTTTGCTAGTGTTGCTGTTTTCTGCTGGGGGTAGGGGATCTTGAGTTACAGGTTCTCAGTGGCTTTCAGGCAGCCAAGCTGGTGATTTCTGCATGAAGGCACACAATGGAGAACAGGAGCAATGAAAGATTTAGGCAGTGCTACTTACCTAAAGAATTAGAATTTATAAAAACATTGTAGACAGACAAAAATCAAAAAAAGGTCTCTGCATATCCTTGTATAGGAGTTCTGCAAATGGAGCCAGGCAGAACAAAGGCATGTTCGTCTTACACAGGGGACACTCCTGGAGATGCTCAGTGTCGGTGGATGGTTCTGCTGTCTTACAAGCATAATAAAAAGTTTTAAATAGGTAAGAATCTGGTCCAGATGTGTTTCATGGCTGCACAGGGAGGTTACTGACCACACTGAGCTACACAGAACTCGAATATCTTTACAAGTCTTGTTCCTTAGTGTCTCTAGGTTTGTAAAATACAGTAGCTGCTCTGTACTTTAGCATATATAGTCCTGAAACTGAGAATACAGCTGGAACTACACTACTGATCCTGGAATCTAGCCTGGATGAGGTGTGATTAGGTGTCAGTTAGGCAAATGTGATCATTATAGCAGCAAATAGATCAAATTCATTATAATCCTTTAGGAATATCCAGTTTAACATAATCTTAAGTGATAACAGTAGTGAAAAGTCTAAGGAGGATGCCAGCTTGGAAATTGATGTCCATGAAACACAAACACAAAACTGAATTTGAATCAATTGTAATCTGCTGCAGCCAAAATTTTTAGTGATCTAGTTATTAACAGAAATCCGAATTCTTGTCACCTGATTCCAAAAGACATCAGAATTGGTGGAAGACAGAGGGGTTGGTTTTGTGGTAAGCTGTTTAGAGTTGTGTTGGGATAAGACTTAAAATTAGTATTCTTAAAGACTTTTAGATAACAGGGAAAATGATATTTCCAAAGCAGGTAATGACAGTTTTCAGTTTTTGTTTTCTTTCTTGTCAAAAAAAGAATATTTTATTCTGAAATAGAAGTAGCAATAATGCAATAACACAGCACTAATACTTCACAAATCTTCTGAATATGATATGATTCTCAGACAAAATACAAATTTCTTGCAAGTAGTGCCTCAGAAGTGAAGTTATACAAACACTTTACATGATAATGAGTTTGAATAAGAGAATTATCTCAAACTGTTACTGATTTCAATTTCATTCATGCATAAGTAGAACAACAGTTGGTTAGACACATAGTGGAATAAGGGCAGAACATGGGATTGTAAAAGTGGTATTAGGGACAGCAGAACACCCTTGATTTGTAATTGCCATTTCCAAAGTGGAAATGACACTTGTAATTGTATGGCTTTAAGATATCCCTTTCAATGAAGTAACAACATCCATCTTTTAGATCCAGCAGTGCAAGAGTGCCCAAGTGTGCAATGTGAGTGCCTTTGGAAGCAACTGGCAAGGAGAACTCACAGTGCTTTATATATTTCCGCCACGCAAGTAAAGAATCAACCTTGCACTACCTCAGCATAAACCCGTCATTTGCCATGTGCCTCAAGCTGAGAATGGTACTGAAGGTAGAGAGGAGTTAAAGTATAATATCAGTGGCTGATGTCCAGGGCAGGTGTCATACTGCATCCCAGGCTACCAGCTCTGCAGAAAGGACAAACCAGTAGATCCAACACAGGATTGGACACATTCAATGTGTACAGAACTGACATCAACTCATGATAAATCAAAACAATAATTTGGTTGGACTGTCAGGTTTTTTGAGTCTTAATGAGTATTAAGGTTCTGAATTATTAATGGATTGAAAAAGCAAACTTTATGGACCCCAAAAGTAAATTGCATGGGAAAAGAGCCATAATGAGGTGGATTTAAAGGATGAAGTTCAGGTGCTAATTTTAAACTGAAGAATTTTCATTTGGGTATGGCCCCTAAGTGATACTTATATTTTTGGGACAAAACACTGTAAACCTATCAGCCTATTCCTTTCACATTCCAGCCCTGAGATACATATTTTACATTTGCCTCAAAAAAGCCTAGTCCATCAAAATTGCTAGAGTAAGGTGAGAAGGTAAAAAATTACTACTTTGATCTAGATGCTTGCTTGACATCTGACTTCAGAGATATCAGAAAATCTCTTTAACTGGGGGCCTAGAACTTTCCTCTGCTGCATTTATTAAGGGTACAACCAAGTTTAATAGCTAGGCAGGTGGACATCTGTGGCACGCTTCCTGACCTAGTAGTAAGAGGAGTAAAATATGCCTTATAAACTGTGAAGAAACAAGAAGAGATGAAGAATGATCGCTGTTATGAGGCAGTCCCCCATGCAATAAGGGCAGAGGAACAAGCCTCAGAGGTATTTTAAATACAGCCTCCCCAGTTCCTCAAGACAGCTTGAGAGCGTTCTCTGTACCCACCCCCCTCCCAGACCAAACGATACCATGCTTAACCTCCCACAGAGGCTAAACTAGCAGTGATTCTTGCTGTCATTCTTCAAGTGGCACCCTCACTGACTCCACTGCTGTAACAGAGCTCAGCAAACACAGCAGCGTGCAAATGCAGCTCAGTCTGCAACATGGGCACAGCCAGTGAGAGAAGTGGAATCAGAACTGTTAGTCCACAGAGCTTGTGTAATGATGTGGCCAGAAGCCATGGCCCAGTTATGACAGCCTGAGCAAGAATACAAAAGACAAGAGCTGGACCTCATCAAGCAATTTTCTGTGGCTTAATCATGCTTCTGTCTCTGTAATAAAGTGTTCTGTGTGCAGGCAGATAAAAGATTTGCTCCACATCTATTGGTTCACTGTACAGGGGGCAAAGCTCTCTTTGTATGTATGTATTAGTGGCAGTATAACTGTAGTATGGAGAGTCAGATTGTGCCTCCATTACCATTTGACCAATAAGACTAGTGTGCATGGCCTGGGTCCTCAACCTGAAGCTAGCTCAGCGCCAGAAAAGTGACTAGGTTTTGCCTGTTTAGCTATCTGAATGGAGTCAAGCCACAGGAACAGTGCTGAGGAAGAGGACAAGGTGGCCTCTTTGGCCCAAGGAGGAAGATGGGACTAGGCAGTAGTGGAATAGCTCAGCTGATTTTAACACCGCAGTCTGAGCTTTAATGTGAGCTGCACAAGGCACATGGTGGATATACACACACCAACATGTCCTGGTGTGTGCAGTCCTGCTGGTCTCTGCAGTGTATTCTGAAACCACTTTGTGCTGTTTACTTTTCAGAGGACATCATGGACAGGAAGACCAGTGTATTGTATGTGGATCAGAAAGGAGACTTGTGCAAGGAAAGGTAGGATTCATATAAGCCATGGAAAATGCAATGAAGCTGCCTACTGTCTTTATAGACTTGAAAGTATCCAGGTATGCCCTGTTATCATCTTATGTTGTGATTTTCTGGAGCTGCCTGCTGCATCAAAGCATGGCTCTTAATTCTCTCCCTCCGCTGGGAATTGATGTACACGGGAAGAATAAGAGATGTGGTAACACACTCACAGTGGTTTGGCTGCACGGCTGACATGGGGACATCACTGATATGCTCTACAACCCTTCTGCAGATAGGGGTTGCTTTACAAACTATGGCCTTTTGAGGCCACTCCCAAGATGTAGCTCTAACCACTCCGAAAAGATGTTATCTGGCCCCATATCACATGGTGTTGCATGATGTTCTGCAGCAGGTACACTGTTAGGTTCTCTGCTCTAAACAATCTGTTCACTTACCACTGAAATGTAAATTTTTAATCTTTACGTAAGGTGGGCTCCAAGACTTTCCAACAAACCTTCACAGCTTTCTGTCATGGTCCCATTCTCTGAAGCCCCTGGCTTGTCAGAGATTTCATGATTCAAGTGTTGCCATGTTTATCTATGTGAAAAGCTCTCAGACATCTTTTAAAATAGTATCGTGCTATAGTACTGCTCTTTTTTATGCCTCAAAGCTCTTTGGTTGAATTGTCATTCCATTCACCCAGTTTTTCATCTGAGACACTTTATTTTACACATACTCTGAAAGTCAAATTCCGTCACAGCTTAAAGCAGTGAAGAAAAAGGTGTTTTACCTGCTATGTGTAGAATGGCTTGTGCTGTTTTTTGCTGGAGTAGAGTTAACTTTCTTCATTGTAGGCAGTATGTGGCGGTGTTTTGGATTTGTGATGAAAACAGTGTTGATATTACTGAGATGTTTTTGTTATTGCTGAGCAGGGCTTGCACAGTGTCAAGGCCTTTTCTGCTGCTTGTGCCACCCTTCAGTGAGGAAGCTGGGGGTACACAAGTTGGGAGGGGACACA
>NW_020956409.1:171715-181050 GCF_003031625.1 Empidonax traillii
CATTTTACCCTTCTGATTCCCTTTCTGATCCCACTGGTGGGGGAGTGAGCGAGTGGCTGCTGGTTGGGGTTAAACCACGACAATGATTGCTGCTGAGTCTGGAGTGTTAGCTCAGTTCGCAAAGGACTCTACCAGGAGTTTTGCTTTGCTGCAACATTTGAAGTTGTGAAATTTATTTCTGAGTCTCAGAAAACTGAAATTATTTCAGATGTTCTAGAAATGAAACAGAACTGTGCCCATTTTTGGTTGCCTTGAGACCAAAACCTGTGGTATTTCTTTCTCCTATGGCTGGTGTCTTAGGCACTGAATTGTGAGAAATTCAGAATCTAATTACCACTGCTGACTGATACAAAGTGATCTGGGACAAAAAACAGACCTGCAAGAAGCAGAGACTGGGTTTTCTATATCTTAGGCTACAGCATACGCGTGTTCCTTTAAATTCTGTCAAAACAGAAGTATCAGTCACATAGAATGCTTTTGTGTATTTTTCCCTTTTGGAAAATGTTTCAGCTCACTCTATTTTCAGGTGCCAGCCTGAATCATCAAGGCAGTCAAATCATAAACTGCTGTTCATATCCTCAGAGGTACAAATCAGCAGAGCATACAAATGCACCCCAAATGAGCATCTGGCACCGTAACATTTTCTCATCCAGCTTACATAGTCACTTTTCTGACTATGACAAACTTACAAATGTTCTTCTGACCATGAGTCCTAGATCCACTTAGAAAAAGACATTTCTTGAAAAGAAACTGTCTGATGGAATGGCACATATTATAGTTCGAGATCAGGGGTATGTTCCTGATTATTATTTGTTTATTTTTGGCACTGCAATCTAGTCACTAAAACTTGGAAGTAGAGTCTTTATGTTCTATTTTCATTTTGTTATTCCATACTTTTTCCATGGAAAATACTCACAATAAGTTTAACATAATGACCACCATACTGCCCTGCAGGATTCTTAAGATGTAAGGGGAGTTGTCATTTCCCTGTATCAGCAGGATCAGCTGCTTTATCAACACCGTGCAGCCATGGTGGGAGGACAAACCAGGGGAAAAATGCAATGAAGCTAGGATCAGAAGGAAAGCTCTCTAGTGAGGTTTGTAATTGTAATATTCCCTATTAAAACAAAACAAAACAAAAAAATGCAAAACCACAAACAAAAACAGAAACCATACAAAACAAATCAAAACCAACCAACCAAACAAAAAAAACAAAACCAAACAAACACAAAACAAACAAGCAACCCCCCAAAAAAACCCAAAAAAGAATAAGGTAATTTTGATGGAAGTGAGACTTAGCAGACTCCTCCCTTACTGCTACCAGCATTACTCCAACTATTTGTGTTGCCAGAGCCACAAAGGAATACGTACAGATTATACAATCTTTCTTGTTATCGACCAAAATGACCTTCACTCTTAAAGACAATTTTCATGGCTGGTCAGCCCTGCCCTAGATCTCTCCCACAGAGTCTTTCTGAAGCAGTGGTAGTTTGTGCTAAATGTATCTTAGTCTTGTGCTAAGATCCCCAAAATAATTTTGCTACCAGGAAAGACTTGAGAAGTTTTACATAGCAGATCCCTCGAAGTAAAAGCTGAAAACTGAGCTCTCTGTTGCTCTCAGGCCAGCACATGCTCGTCCTGTCATTTGGTCATGGCATAGGAAAACACTGAAAAATACTATCACCTTTTCCTGTGTTACCAGAATAATGCTTCTTAATGATAGTGCTGCAAGGTTCAGTGACCTCAGAAGTGGGAGAGAGACTGTGTCCAGAATGTTCCTGACCAGTCCAGAACAAAGCAGTGCCCAATCTCTTGGGTTTTAAAGTTCCTGAGCTCCTGCAAGCTGGGTGTGCATAGATACCTCCCTATGAGAAGGGCAGGGAGGTTTGGCAGCTTTTCCTATCAGTATTCAGAGAGATCTGAGAGCATATGAAAGCGACTGACACTACTAAGAAATCTCTTATTTTCATGGCTCTCCTTCTAGAAGGGATTTCCAGAATTCGAAACTAACCAAGATCTTGTGTCTGGGGTTTTTTTCCTGACATTTGGGGGCAGCATCATCAAGTGAACTTAGTTTTCTTGTATTTCAGAGATTCACCCAGTTTTTATAGGACAGTATTTCCAGAAGGAAACAGATCTTAACTGCTACTCTATAGGGCTGAAGGAAAGTGCTCAGTGGCTCTCCTCTGTCTCCTAAGAGGTCAGATTCAGTTCCCAGATTAAAATTAGAGCTGGCTGTACTTTTGCATGGCTGAGGCCTTTTTAGTTAAAAATCAGGTTTGGTATGACTAAAAATTGCATAGATTTATGACATTTGGCTGGGATGAATCCATTAAATAATTCCAACCCTCTCCCCTCAATAATTCTGGAAAATCAAAATCATCTTAATTCTGCAACTCAAAAGTATGTTTTAGTTCAGAATTTACTTTAGTATTTATCTTTTTTTTACTTGCAAATGAAACAATCAGAAAAAATGTCAAGAACTACATAATTCCTTTATTTTGTTGGGGTTTTTTTCTTGGACTTGTCAGTTAGGCACACATATTTAATACCTCTTGTAGCCACTGAAGCAATGTTTTTCCTTCAAACTGCAATCAAATGACAAGATAAATTGCTTGTCCTGACAAAATACTTCTGTTTTACATTTTTTTCATTTCAATATATGTTACTCTCACAGTGGTTCTTTATCCTGAGTGTATTCACTCTTATATGGTTTTATTTCAGAGAATCATAGAATCAGCTGGGTTGGAAAAGAGCTGCTGCAGGGGGTTGTTGTGGCCAAAGTGCAGGACCCGGCACTTGGCCTGGTTGAACCTCATCCTGTTGGAATCAGACCATCTCTCCAGTCTGTCCAGGTCCCTCTGCAGATTTCACTGCCATTGGCTGGATTTTTTAAGCCTGACAGTGTGAGAGTAGAAAGTTTAAAGGAAAGATTTTGAGGTGCTCAGTTTTATCTCACATATCACCCTTACCTATTTAAGGACCAGAAGATTTGACTTCAAAGATGTATTCTACTGTATGAAGTCCATTACTTCTGAGAATGTGTGCTAAGGAAGAGTCCTTTCTGAGCTCTTCTAGGCTACTCTCAGAACTAAGAATACAGACTGACACCCGAAATGTAAGAGGGTAAGAAACTTTCACCAGAAACACCAAAGTAGCTATTCCTGAATAGGCCCATCTGCCCAGAGGGCTCATCAGGGGCATGTAGTGGATTGGTATCTGAGTTTATTAGATGTATTCAACACAAAAGGACAAACTGCCAACAGACTGAAAAGGTACTTAATTTGAGACAGCTGAGAATGGCTGTATGGAGACTGTGGAGCAGACACAAGCAGCTATCACTTGTCTCAGTTTATCAGTACCTAGCTTTGTATTTCCTTTGAGAAAAAGAAGTCTGATGACATCGCTGTGATACTGGTAAAGGTGGTGTAGCATAAATCAGACAAAGCACCAGAGGGTGTTCTCTGATGATAGGTCCAAATCTGCTTGCTCTACACATTTGACAGACAGCATCTAATTATTCCAGCCAATTACTCAAGTGAAGGGGTCCTTTTATAAGCTCTTTAAGAGGGTTCTTAGCAAAACAGACAGTGCCTCTTCAATATGTTCTTACATCCATTAACTCTAGTCTATTAAGATAAAATGAATTGTTCCATGCCACTGAACACTAAATCTTTAAGCTAGTTTTTATATTAACCCCCCCTTTAGGTCCTGTAAAAGAAGAATTCTTGTAGGATAATTAAAAATGTGCTGCACATTATAAATCACTTTGCTGGGTGGCATATCAAACCATAAACTATGAGATTAGTTTTGTATTTAAAATGCAATAGCGTTCTGTTGCTTTTGTTACAAATCTAATCTAGAGATATACCCCATGTCACTGAGCAGTGGATTCTGGAAAGGCTGCAGAATTCTAATGTGCAATCTCTCATTCAATAAATCTTCTCAGTAAGTCTCGGGGTGGGGGTGGGAGAGGAGAAAGGCATGCATAGAACACTCATCGACAGTAAAAGGCCTGACCATTTCAAACAGGCTGCATCTTGCCAATGTGCAGTCTCATCACCTTGTCTGCAGCACATGCTTTTTTTTCTGCATGGTGATAGGAATGCTTAAACCACACCAATATCACTTCTATGCCCTATAAACACAATCCAGGGCAAACATGCAATACACAGCAGATTCTCTCCTCTTGTGTAACCCCACTGAAATGTATTTCTGAAGTCTACGCAGGTATATGAGCCCTCAGGACATGAAGATCAGGACCAAGCTGGGGGGGAGTGTCAATCAGCTGGAAGGCAGGAAGGCTCTGCAGAGGGACCTGGACAGACTGGAGAGTTGGGCTGATTCCAATGGGATGAGGTTCAACAAGGCCCTCTGAGGCTGTGCTGGGACACAGCTGCTGTGTGTGCAGGATGGTGAGGTGCAACACAAAGCTGCACTGGGGGGGCACATTGACTTCCTCGCTACCCACACTGTCACCCCACACCTGCATCCCCAGCAGGAATCAGGACAGACAGCTCCATGGATATGAGGAAACAGGAAAGCGGTTGTGGAGCTGGTGTAAGATTGATACCTGAATGTGGGCAATGTATTAAAATCTTTCTTTCTTTGGTGTTAATATAATATTCCTGATACTGTCCAGAGGCACTTCTTAAATGTGCCTGTTAGAAAAACTCTGCCATCCAAGAGCATTTAGTAGCTGTCTTTCCGTCTCTAATGCCTGACAATGCAAGGTGAAGCACTGCCCAGCCCTGACCAGCAAGGGATTATCTCCCACAGACTGCTCCCTGTCTGAGCTGCTGGAAGCCCTGCATTAACCGCTGTCACCTTCTTACTCCCTGTGGCAATTCAGACAATACTCAAGTAAACAGAAATAAAGACATCTCATGTCAGAGCTGGCTGTGGCTACTGTCAAGAATTTCAGTAGGTTATGAACAGCTCTAAGTAAGGATATAGTACTGGGATCCCTTACTCTCCAAGAATTTACAAAACTTTCTTTCAGGTTTATGCTACAAAATGCAATAATAGGTGAAAGCTGATGAGATGATATTTTCCATCATGTTCACCAGATCACAAGTGAGAATACCTCTTTCCCTTGTGTCTAAGCTCATTCCCTGATCCTCCTTCCCTCTGGGAAGATTTAATCTTATATAGCATTCATACTTCTCATTTGAAGGAGCAGAAAGAGCCAGAAATATGACATCTTGATTTCACTGGTTAAAAATGTGCTATTTGGAGGAAAGTCACTCTAATGGTTTAAATTTCACCTTAATGACATATGCGTGTCTTAGTAGCATGCTATTCAGACCATTTATAGACAGAGAAATTAAGTTTTAAGATGTCTATTATGCTCAGCTTTTGTTAGGCTAGTTTTTGTGTGTCCTACAGAATGGCAGGGAATAGGCAGTCATACAGACTGTTCCAGGCTGCTCATCAGTGACTGATGACCTGCAGGAAGCAGAGAAGATATAACCACTTTAAATGGCATCATTTGAACAGAGGTTGATAAATCCAGTGGTGATGCAAGGGGGACAGCTTGCTTCACTGTAGGGGGAACTAACTTCTCATCCACTGGATTTTTCTCCTTTTACAGGAGGGGGGTTTGCGTCCCCTATGACCCACCAACCATTGGCAGTGGTTCTCTTTCTGTCTAACTATAATATGATCAACTTTCTTAATTATACTAAGGCTGAGAAGTGTCAGATAGATTACATATATCTTGAAAAGCTGTGGAAAGTTGGGAGTCTTGGGAGTAATTTACAGGCATGAGACTGCAACTCTAGAGACCTATTAGATACTACATAAGCCTTGGTGTAATTGCATAGAGCACTGGAATCCTCACAATGGCCCCAAAGAACTCAAGAGTCAGTCTTTGCAAATCCTGCTGCTGGTTAAGTACAATGATCAGACTGAGGCTCTTCGAGCATGTATCAGTGACCATTTTATGTAGAAGGATATAGGAATGTAGAGGTAAAAGCAATGTGGCCTTTTGCCTTATTTTTTATGAATACTTAACAGTGGGATTAGCTGTGGACCTGCAAGAATACTCCTTTTACTCCTCTCTTCTATCTATCTTCTTTCCTCTCTGGATTTTGAGCATCTTAGCAGAAAGAAGGATTGAGACTTAGCAAAGCTGCTAAATCTAAATAATGGACTGTAAGTAGAAAGCAAAAAGAGGGAATGAAATTCTGCAGATGCCCAACTGATGCCACCTTCCTGACCTCATATAAACGGTGATGAAAGACTCTCTTCATCTCTCCTAGACTATGAAATGAGCGTTTAAGGTACCTCTTTCCCATCACTCTGATGTTTATCACAGTGCCATTTACACAGCTGATGCTTTGAAGGTCAAGCTGCATTAGTGAAGATATTCTCTAAGACACACGCGAAATACTTTAATTCTAACTGGCTTTCATCTGATGAAAAGTCTAGTCAGTAACTGTGGTAAATTTGCTCTGAGCTGTTGAGGGTCAAAGCAATGCTGTAAATTAGAGTGTACTGTCCCAGAGGTGGGGCACAACTGTCTTTTCTTTCAGGCTGAACAATGGGTTTGTTTTGCTTTGCACTCTAGTGCAAATCTTCAGTGAAAAGGAGTCAGAAAGTGTTTTTTCAAAAACCACTGAATCACAGAATTTTTAGGATTGGAAGGGACCTCTGGAGGTCACCTAGTCCAACCCTCCCCCAGCCAAGGCAGGGTCACTTAGAACAGGTTACACAGGAAAAGGAAAATTGAGTCTGATTCAGGCTATGTGGACTGGGGAAAGATCATGAAAATTTTGTCCAATGTCACATAAGATGCATTATTACTATACTGTACAGAAGACTAGTGATGATCTATATTATTATACACCTGAATTAGAGTTTAATTATTAATACCAGATAACTAGATTTTGAGGATATAAAATTACTGCTCTTCAGGGGCAGTATTCCCAGTTCTATTCTGGCAATAGTAATTCTAAGTTAAGATTTATTTCTAGAACACCTTCATTATTGGACATTTTCTATAAACTTGATTGCTTCTAATTAGAAAATACTGGTTTAAATCTACTACACATGGTCTTTCCTTTCAAGCAAGAAAATTAAACAGTGAATCTTCTCATCTGATAGCCCCCCTCCAACCCTGCTTTTCCCCAGTCACACACAGTAGTGAGGGTTCCTGGATTATTATAATCTTTTATAACACTCTCACATTCTGTCCTCTGAAGTGTAATAAAATACTTGTACTTGGCCATTCATCAAAAATATAGCACTTCTGTAAAGTATCAGCAGATGCTATATACAAGCACTCTGCAGGTGAATGCTCCAAAAAGAAGTTCACGGGCTCAAGTCCCATGTATTGCAAGGGTTTCATCCAAAACACTGGTACTCCCAAATGGTCAAAATAAGCCTCGGGATATGAGCAGGCTGGAGTTCAAAGTAATTTTTATCCCTGTATGGTTGTGGTAGAGCTATGTTTGACAGGTATTCCTAACAGAAATCTTAAACCCATGGTGAGGTATTTTAGGAAGAACTGCTTTACCCGGAAGCAAAACATCCATGTTCATACATCATGTACACATGTCTAAACAGGTGCATGTGCTTAGATGATTTGTGTTGCTTTACAATTAGACCACACACTGTTTCGTCAAGTATATTATGCCACTGGATGTGTATTATCCATTTACATTTCATCAAAACTTTTCTGGCATGTCTTTGTCCAAAACATGCTGACAAATACAGTAAATAAGAGTTATCGCAGCAGCAATTATGTCTGCCTGGTGCTCTTCCCCTCCACCCCGGTTATCTTGATAAAGGGGTTGTACAGGATCCTAGCCTTCATTTCACCCCCAACCACAAAAACTGCATGCACAACAAGCAGCAGACTGAAGAATTATGTTCACGCCTTGACCCTGAGACTTCCTGAACCAGTTTGGATAGGCTCTCCCTTTGAAACTACAGGCTTCCACAGGAAGTTCATAAATGGGCCCAAGTCACAGCAATTGACGTAGTTCTAGTATTTTTAACTTGGTTCTTCAAGAACTACCTAAAATGGGCGGTGTTTCATGGACACAAAGAACTGGCCAGCTTTTTCAGGAGCAAACATCAGTGTACTGGGTGCAATGCAAACCGCTGAAAGCAAGTGAGTAATGCAGCTTCTGCTGAGCAGAGCTCTGGGCATGTGGTGGTGTATGTTGTGAAGCTGCAGTGCACTTCACCATGTCCCAGTCTCATCATCACTGGGGCTCCCAACACTGCGGTCAGCCAGCATCTCCAAAGAGTTAAACTACAGGCCTGTGTCCAAGACCCCACAGTATCAGGTGCATTTGGATCCACAGCTCAAGCCTTGATACAATCTCTTTGCCCATGTCTACTCACCCTCCCACACCATTCTTGTCTTAGAAATAGTTTGTAAGACTCATTCAGAGGTGTTAAAGTTCTTTCACTCCCCAAGTTTGAAATACCCTAAGAGGGGTGTGTGAAATGATAGTTTGTTCTGTTCACAATGACAAGGCAGATGAGCAGAAAAAATAAGCATTGCAAAGCAACACAAGTATTAAATCCTTGGGAGAACAATGGATGGAAATGGACATGAAAACCTTGCTTTAATATTTTTATATTTTCCACACAGCTCTAACAAAATGCATTGAAGACATTCCTCTTCATTCATTGGCTTTGCACCTTGTTTTTCTATTTACCTGTTGAACGTGAACTTAACAAAAATCACTCTTCTTATTTACACTTCTGCATTCCACTGATTGAATGTTATAATCTGACAACAGATTCAAATTCAAAGGTGTTGAGTGCATGTAAATATGAAAAAAACACATTTTTGTGCTTGCAAATAACCTAATGGAATGGGGGTAAACATTGTTATTAATGTAATCAGTGCATATGATTTCAGACAGAACTATTAATTCATTTACAAATCAGCAGCTCTGTCAAAGGGCCATGATAGCCTTTAAAGCAACTTCTAAAATTAATTGTCTAGTCTGATTACTTAATGATTTGGGATTTTCTCATCTATACTTAACTGATGTACTTTGAAACATAATGTACATATTGTTGTTTTAAGAAATTGACAGGAATGAAAAAAATGAAGTAGGACCACTTCCAGCAATTAGGCTCTCCTTTCATTCAGTCAAGAAGTCAGAAACCTTTCTTCCTGAAGAACGAGGCAAGCTCTTTCTGCTCTCCCCTCCCACTCACAATAATTAGATCAACTAGATAAACCAAGTATTTTTGAATCCTCTTTGGTTTCTGTCTGCAAATCATAGGACCCAGATCCAGTATTCACTTACAAGGTAAAGAGTTAATTTGGTGTCTTTTTTTTTTTTTTTTTTTTTTTTTTTTTTTTT
>NW_020956409.1:181170-211197 GCF_003031625.1 Empidonax traillii
AATTTATTACAGTACCTTTCTGTTTCCTGGTCTGTGGTTTGCTGCTTGTTCTCAAAGCCAGTGAAGCTGCTCATGTCCACATAGCCGTCATTCTCATTAGCAGCAGATAATGCCCTGCTGGGATCTTCAAAAAACTCAGTAAATGTTCCTGCTCTGGTGGATCTTCGAGGAGGAATTTGTATGTTTTCATAGTCAGAGCTCATAGCAGGAATGTTCTCATAGTCAGACGTGTCGGCATTGGGAAAAGAAATAGACCTGGGTTTCGTTAATGGAAGTGGCATGAAAGGAGGTCTGGACCGGTCCTCGAAGGACTCCACCCTTGACACACTCCTGCTGAAGGACTTGGGCGTTCCTTTTCTTTTACCATCCTTATAGAAGAGAATAGCAGAGGGAGACTCAGATGCACGGAACTTCCCCACATGTGATTTTAGTTGAGGTGAGCTACTGAGGCTCCTCCTGTCTAGCTCCATCAGCCTTGGAGGCCCGTGATAGCTGGACTCTGATGAGGACCTTGAAGAAGAAACATTAACATCTACATGGACTTTATTTTCAGTTTTCTTCTTGAATTTTAGAGTGAGGAACCTCTTAAAAGAAGATTTCTTTTTCTTGGAATACTTATCAGGTGAGTCACTTTCTATCAAAAGTGAAGGGGAACTTTTAGTTATTGGCTTTTTGGTGATATAGGCAAGTTCAAAAGGAGGTGGTATATCAACAACTGAGGATGGCGTAGATATGCTACATGATGAAAGATGATTTCGCTGAGAAAAACTACCTGAGGAACCATTGACACAAGGCAAAGACAAGTTGTCTTCTGTCCTTTTAATTCTAACATCATCCAGTATGCAGCCATCACTTTCTCCGTAAACAGCGATAGGCATCTCTCTCCCTTCAACTGAATAAGATCGAGGATATAAAATGAAACGTCTTGACTTCGTTGGTAATGCACTGTTGGCTTCCATTGGTTTTGCTTCGAGTGAAAATAAATTAATGTTTAAATCTTCTGTCCCAGAGCCATTGCGGGAAGATGGTAAATCAGTTTCAGGTCCAGTTTCTTCTGGAACAGTTTCTGGGACACAGCCAGGCATTTTCCCAGATAGTGACCGTGTTCTAGTGACAATGCTTTTACGATCAACGGGAAGCAAGTTGTTTTCACCATCCATGCCTAATTCATCCCTTTTACTGGGATCAGCTCCTAAATCAGTCTGCACACCATGAGCAATTTCATTTTCTGCAGGAAGCACATAAGGATCATCTAGGGAATCACTGCTAGTTTCTCTTTCCTCTGATTCTTCAGACACAATGACCACTTTAGGGACTGCTAGATTTTCATGCAAAATATGTTTGGTCCCACATTCTACATTAGTTTTGCCGTGCCTACAGAACTCTAACTCTTCCTCAAGTGGGACCTGTTGAGGTGAACTTGGGACACTTTTGCTGAAGCTGTTTGCTTCCACCTCATTGTCTTCGAGTTGCAGTTCATCTGACTTAGAGGTTTCCACAGTACTTTCACTATGCTCTTCAACAGTCACGTTTTCCAGCTCTAGTTCCATCCCTGGACTACAAGGTAGGCTATCAGAAATCACACCATCTTCATGCAGAGAGGTCCATTCTGATTGAAGATGCTCATCTGAATGTTCCATGTGTATTTCCTCACCCCATTCATTCTCACAAGGTGCAATTTGACAGCCATCATCCATATTCTCAGCATTCACAATTTCTTCTTCCCCTTTCCCAGAGTCTTTGCTTGCTTCACAGGCTACCTCTGATGTCTTCTCATCTCTCCTCTCAGTGATCTGGCAGCCATCACCAGTGTTTCCTTTGTGTGTACTATTGTGCTCATCTGGTTCTGCTTCCTCCTCTTCAGCTGCTGCTTGATGGATGAACTCTCCTAAACCATTTAGGGCACTGGGTTCATCTTCACACGGTTCTAAGCCAGGAGCTGTTTCATCTTCGGCCTCATCAGGCAGCATGTCAGGGCTTGCACAGTCCTCATCTTCCAACTCCCCTTCCGCATTCAAATCAAGCTCTGAATGTGCACTGTGGTCATCATCATGTGCTAGACACCCATCTGCTTTTTCTAAAATCTCAGGCAGTTCCTCCTCCTCCTCCTGCCCTGCCTTCCCACAACATGAGATTGATTCATCTGCAGGCAGTGGAATTACAATGGTATTTTTACAGGTATCACCCATTAGTTCCTCATCTCTATTGAAAACATTATCAGTTTCAGTCTTACAATCACTATTGTTCTGGACCAGTTCCGGGTTGTAAGAAGTTTTCTCCTTGTTTTTTGTTTCAATACAATCACCTACAACATCCTCATCTTCATCTACATTCTTGGAAGCATCTTTATCCCTATCTGGGGTATCTGAGGACTCCTCACAAAGTGCTTTGGACTGGTCACAGTCTCTGGTTGACTCTTCAGAGTCTGATTCCATTGGTTCAGCAATATCTGAAGAGTTATGGTGCTCATCTTCGATGACTTCTCGATTACTGGTATTCTCCTCATTAGCAATGCTATTGTCTTCCTTTACCTCTTCTGGAGTTTCTGAGACTTCATCTTCCCCAGAGGAATCTAGGTTCCTATCATACTCATGTTCCAAATTATTACAGTCTTTGCTGGTCAGCCGAGCTTCAGGAACTACAATGTATTCATTACCTGCCTCAGATTCTAGGCAATCGGCATTGCACTGGTTTCCTTCATACAGCTCTCCATCAAGACACACCAGTCTCCCATTTGGACATTTATTTAACTTATTGTTGGTAGAAACACTGGATTTCCCCTCAGTGTCAGCTGAGAATTTTGGCTTGGGAGCAATAGGTGGTTTGGGACCCCTAGATACAGAGTTTGGGTTATGAAGAATATCAGCCCTAGGCAGTGAAGGAGAAAATTTGGAGACAGCTACTGGAGAAAGATGACCGATAATCTTTGGTTTTGGTGCTAGTGGTGGTTTTGTGATTTCTGGAGAAAAAAAGAAAAAAATCATGTTAGTCATCTTGGTTTTTATTAAAGCTGACAGAATATATCCTACAGTAGACTTTATCTATAGTCAGTGTTTTCTACTGCAGAAGGAATCCAGAAAATAATATAGGCTCAGCTCTGAAAAGAGAACTGAAGGCGCAAAGCATGTGAAGCATCCTTCCATGCAGCACTGTAGCTACATTCCAGAGAACGTAGTTTAAGGTCAAAACAGAACCAAACTAGATGCATCCCTAGCACACTTGGGGAAAGAAAAATGTCGAGCTGCAGAGCCAAGGATGTATCATACACAGGTGTCCACAGATGGGTAACACCTCCCACACTCAGAAGCACTAATATTAACAACATTTTGGTTCTGCCACAGAAATGTTTGCCCTATGATTAAATATGACCACTTTGATTCACTGATGTTGAAGTATTTCACTTCAAGGAAAGAAATGCCTTTCAGTAATAGTAGCTGTTCATAATTCAGCATAAATACTTTGTAGCAATGATTTTAATTTCAATAGGCAGTTTGCAGGATTTCAGCAATGAACAAAATTAGTTCTACCAACAGATCAACGTTTAATTCAACCCAACCAAACTGAACTCTTGGTGCCTGGGCAGAGTCTTCCCACCTGTCATTACCCTGGTAACAAAATATGGAGTTATGTTTTCTTTATCGAAGAGCATAATGATGAGGCATAAGGTCGTTTGCAAAAAGCTTGACTACTACTTTACACTGATTATGCAGATGAGCTATAATGCACTGTATGCAATACTTCAACCCAAAACATTTATTGGTTTAAACTCAAGTTCAGTTGTCAATGTACAGCTTTTTCAGCCCTTTAGTCAAAAGCTCCTCCATCCTCCTGTAAACCTGGGGCCCCTTGGAGATACAGTCTTCTCTAAACATCAAAATATACTTTAAAAAGTAAATTATCTTGCAAACTAAGGCCAGCCTTGTATTTCTAGAGGTAGTGCTGACACGTGTAGGGGAATTCAAGCAGACTGACAAGCTAGATTGAAGCTAGGTGAATTAAGTCATATATGTCCATTTTACTCACAACACAGTTTGCAGAACACAGCCATTCAGCTATCTTGGTCCTGAAATTAATATTATCCAGAAACTAAATGAAATGCTGAAAGACTGCATAAATAGGCAACAATAGGGATCCTCCCTTGTGAGATTTTAGATGGGAAGAAATATGTAGTGTAAAGAAGCAAGCATATCCAATGGTTACAGATGGTAATAAGTAGAGAGAAGTGGTTTCCTCCTGCTGGTGTTTCCTAGCCATCAATAGATAATGACATGATTAATCAATCAGAAATCTCTAATTATTTTTATAATTTTAATTTACATGTTGTAGTGGAAAACAGAGAGCTCTCCATTTTAAGGAAAAGCACAGGACAAACCATTTCACTATGAGAGAGACAGGAACAATTCTTTGTGCAAAATCTTTGTGCCTTACACACAGGAAAGAAGGGAAGAGCATCACAAAAGATACAATTTTTGACATGGTTCCTATGTGAAATCCTATCATAAATCATGGTATAAGTTTCAGGAACTGTAGCTACTGTGCTGTTATATTTTGAGTATTTTGGAATGCAGACTTTTGATATGTGGAAGTGCAGACAGTTAGAACTGAGCTGTACACCATACTGAGAATAAGGGAATGCTGCATGCAAACTGCTTAAAAATGATCCTCTGATTGTTCTGATATTTGGTGTCATGGTACTTTTCTTACTGTTATCTTAGTATAATTGGAGTAATTTGTACTGAACTAATACTGGCATATATTTGTTTGATTAGACTCTGGGAGACATAAAAGGCTATTTCTTCTAATATTCCTTAGCTTGCTGAAATGTCTTCCAATAGTCAGAAAGAAGCTGACAATTTGGCACTCTGATGTAGTCAGAAAACAGTCTTTCCAGAGCTATGAGACACCAGAGAGATTTCATCTAAGTTAAAAACTGAACCAGTGATCTCAGCTTAGCCCAGAAGGAATGAAAAGCCTGTCCTAGTCAGGGTCCTTATCACACATACTGTTTCAGAATTATTCTGTATCTGGGGTTTTATACCAATCCAGCATCATATGTGGGAGGCTTAAAACAACTCGTGGAAAAGGAGGGAGAGACAACTGCGTATTCACCAGTCTGCAGTACTGTGGTGTTTCGCAGTATCTGCTCCTGCTTTGAGCTGCAGGGCATCTGTCTAATCACGAATGGGTAACTCATCTTTCCCTGCACAGTATTTTGGAAGCGTTATGTGCTAAACACTCCACTATTGCTGAAGTACCACCACTGCTTCCTTTGAAGGCAGCAGTTGAAGGTTGCAAAGTACTGAAAACTCTTGCCAGTTAAAAACAGGGAAGAAATAGAAGTGGGTTTAGTATCTTACAAGTCTGGCTCCCTAGCCAGATCTACCTTTGCATTTTTAAATCAGCTATTGCAATGACTGAACATCCTAAATGAACCTTCTGGTAGTAAAATGCATGAAATTTTTATTACATAAAACTGAGTCTTTACACCTTTACCACCACAACAAGGCATTTTTACAACTAACTCCAAGGAAGAAACAACTAACTCCAAGGAAGAAACATCACTTTTGATGTCCTATACCAGTTTCTGCAGTGCCTGGCCTTCTATGGAATGTCTGTCCAAGAATGGGATACAAATATACCTACTCCATTCCTGAGATGTGACAAGGCTTGAAGAGTCTCTACATTCTCATCCTTGCTCTTGTCAGACAGTATAAAACAGTGAGTAATGAGGAAAGACTGGACTATAGACAATGCCAGGATCTCCCAAGATTTGTCTTATAAACAAATTTGAAATAAAATAATGCCATGAACTCATTTCCTTCAAATAAAATAACCATGCAGACATTCACTTAAAAGAACTATAGTTTAAACAGTTACCCACTTTCCCTCCAGTGATCATTTGCTACAGCAAAAGGTATCAAATAATCTTGAGTTTTTCCTTCTGCTACCTTCAGTAACACTGCTGGTGGAAGAGAACTTATGGTAGTAGACCCTGTCTACAGTATAGTAACAGGCATAGTGATGTCCTACTCTTAGGCACTTGTGCCAGCTACTGGTCACTACTGATTCCTTACACAGTTTTTTTTTCTAACTGCTCTGTTGGTCTTGCCTTTCATGAGGCTCCTTAAACAATTTTCTTTTTCCTTTGGAGGGGATGTGAGGGGGAGGCAGAGGGAGGAGTACAAGTGTTTGTTTAAAAACTAACCCAAACAAAAGAAAGCACAGCTTCTTGCCTTTTATCAGGACAATTTCACTCTGCTTCGATTTCTGCTTCCTTTGCTGTCTGAGCCACTTGAAAGGTTCTGGCTGTAACTTCTAAATGGACACAAAGCAACACTGCACCATAAGCAATGTGTATGTTCACAAATAATTGTGCATGTTTATTTTAGGATGTGTTTTAGTTTGGAGGGAGACACACCCACCTTGTGCTTAAAAGGAAACTCTTGGGGAATACGAATTCCTTTAGCCTGCTCCTCCCCTTATTGTTTGATACTTCCTTGTACTGACAAGGACCGCTTCCTCTCCTTACCCACCTTCCTTCAGGCAATCCTGCATGGTTCCATTCCTGCCATGGTCCATATGAAACTACATTACAGTACTCTCCTTTCATCCAAGTTTCTAAGTAGGGAACAGTAGCCTAGCAGCTCTCCTGGAATAGCAATCAACCCACACAGCCTTCACTGTTCAAGTGTTTCTTTGAAACAACAAACATTTTGTAGTGGGGTATTGCCTGAAACACTGCAACTAACCATTTTCAAATGCTTTCCAGATTTAGGATTTTCAAATGTTTTCCAGATTTAGGAATTAGCCTAGAATTTAATTAAGGCTTATAAGGGACCACACCTACCAACATCACCACCAGAACCTAACTAAATACTGAGGTTTCCCACTTGCAGGAGTATTTGTAGACATGTCCTAGGGTCACGCTCTTTGTTAGTGGCACAAGAAATGACACAGCGCAGATACTGGTTCCAGCCTCGGCTGGTGCTGCACTCCAGTTCAGGCATCTCTTCAGATGCTGAAAGTAGCTTTTCCTGATCAATGAACTTTTGTGGACCTGTGTTTTCTTCATGCCTTTGGCATTAATTCAACTCAGACACGTTAAAATGCGAGACACACTGAGGAGACACACACATATTGTTCAGGGATCTGCAGAGCTTTTGGATGGAAGCGACAGTCCAGGTGGAGGGACCTTATTCCAACAGGGAGATGGGACTTTACCAAACCCAGAATTCCAGTGGAAACCAGTGCGCACAAGTCCTGTCTGTCACTGCTTCTGCCCATGAAGAAGGGATTGAAATCTACAGAGAGAAAGTATCTGAGAAACAGGAGGCAGAGGGAAAATATCTAGACAAGGGTATCAGAAAGTCCTGTTCAGCTCTGATCAGGAGCTGTACAATTTCACATAGTTATATCAGAATTAGAGGAAATTCTGTACTTGTCTAATACACGGGTTTATCTTTTAACTATGGTGCTTCCTCCTTAGAGAAGAAATTGTTCTGAGGAATGCTGGTACAGAGCTTCCTATCAAAAGAACACATGAAGCTTCACTGTAAGTGAAACAGACAGCTCTTCTCTGCAGATGAAGAGCTGGATTTGGACCTGGCCAGAACACGAGCACCAACGACTATGACAATGCTGCCTGGAATGTAAGGCAAGCCAAGCACAGTCTCCTAAAACTCATTTATTACATTTCCAGTACAGAAAAATGTAGGTTCCAACATGTAATTAGAATTCTACCAGCTGTCCAAGTCAGACAGTGAGGGTGTGTTCAAGCTGCATATGTAGATAAGCCATTTTAATGTCACTCTGAATTAAGTACCCAGCATAAACTTTAATATGTTGGAGATTAAATAAATGAGGTAGCATGATTTACAAGGAAAGTATAATCCCTATAAGGGGATTCAACTCATAAAACATCAGTGCTGTCACTGAGGATACTCAGGATGTACTAACTGAGATGTCATTAATTGTGCAATATTTGCTGCAGAAGTAGTTGTCTTTGTTTTACAGCATGTAAATGCATCTTATTTCACACTGTTGGATTAAAGTCTGAAATTACAAAAATTACATAAGAAGTGAAAACAGTTGCATAGGAGTCGCTTTAAATGGAAAAGGTATTCAGAGCAGGATTTTCAAAGGATTAGGAGTGCAAGTCTTCCTTTCAAATGGGACCTCAGTCCAGATTTAGGTATCAGCTCCTAGTTTGACTTGAACAGGTATTAGATACTTCAGTGTTTTCTGAGAACTGGGACTTTAGGCCATTGAAACCTGAGGTCCTGGTCAAAGCCAGCAAGTCATTTGCTCCTAAATACCTCGTATTTTTGAAAATGGTATTTCATCTTCTGCCTAAGTCTGATACTTTTGAAAAACATCTATCCTCTCTTATCAGGATATGTTCTTGTGATCAAAGGTATGCTGTATATAGCAAGAAGGCTCCACTTGTGTGAAGACAGACCTATAGTCAGTAGTAACTATCCCAAAAATTCCCATGGGAATTTTGTCTTCTCAGAAGTCTTAATTGAAATACTAACTGCTGGGCTGTCAGAGCACATCCCACTATGCAGAAGTAAAATACTGCTCTGTACAATTATGCATCCTCTATGATTAGATCAATGGGTTAGGACTCTGGGATATCAGATCGACAGCTTACAAATTTCTGTTACTGTGTAACTTTACTGCAGTCATCTGTAAATATAACACAACAGCATAACATCCCTCAGTGAAACACTGCTGGGGAAGGAGAAAATCTAAAGACAATGTAATCAGAAAGAGGAATGTTTCAACACCAAACAGTCTTGATCCTCAGAATTCTCCACAGTTTTCACTGTCTCTAGCAGACCATACGTACAAGTCTTGGTAGGGCTGGTGGGCCTGTGAAAAAGCACAGGTACATAACGACTAAATAATCTTGGTTCTAAACTACTATTTCTTTTTAATGTAACTGTGTGTTACCAATTTGGCTGTTGTGATTTTCACAACAGGAACCTAACACTGCAGCAGACAACTTATGTTCACCTGCTGGTTTACATATTGTGTTCTAAGAGCCAAAGAAGACATTGGTTAAAATTCTCTGACAGGTACATATAGCGTCTTTTCCTATAGCACTTTCAGTAGCAGCTGAAAGAATACACTGTCTGCTTATACCTTTGAACAATCTGGACTCTTACATTTTTATGTTCTTCCTATGGGCAGAATCATTTCAGCAACTGCCAAACAAATCGGTACTTAGAGGCTGGAAGGTCCTATATATGAGGCTGGTCAGGTCTCTTGTCTCTTACCACAGATTTCCTGTGGCCTTGGATGGATTGCTTCATCTTTCTTTTGCTATCAGGTGTGAATCTCTGACGATAATCCATGTCTCCCTTTCTGTTTTCTGTCATTATTTTAACTTCTGTGGGATCACAACTGCTATTATAAGCCTGCACATATGACAACTTACTGATGCTATGTATTACTTACTGCAATACAAAGATAGGTACTTCTGGTCCCTGAGTTGTGCTGGTTAATAAATGCCCTTCTCCTTCAGATTCAGTAGGAAGTTCTGCTTTGCACTGATGGGAGAGACATTCCTTGCATTGTGTGAACATACAAAACAAAGGCTGAGAAGGGATATGAACACTCTATAAATACAACCTGGAGGTAAACACCAGAAGAGGAAAAGAACTATTTTTAAGCAAAAGGACAATGTAATCACAAGAATAATTGGTGTTGAACCTGGTCTGAAAACTAGAAGAACTAGCAATGCCAAGAGTTTCTCATTTTGGTGTGAGGATTAGCATGAGAGCTATCTGAAAAGTTTTGGGTTGATATAACTAGAGGAATTAATAAAAGTAGTATGACCTTGTGTTCTGTAACAACATGTATCGCTTTTGGTAATGAAGGCAGTCCCATTTCATTCTACAATCCTGAAAAATAAAAACTGCTGATAAGTCTTTACGAATGGATACAGCTGATATTTCTTACACTGTACTTCCACTGACAGCAGAAGCAGATTAGATCTGGGTTTAAATTATGGAGACAAAGAAAGAGAGCTAGAAGCATCATGGCTAAAGCAATTTTTGTCTGGCTTACTTAATTTTGAAATGACTTGGTCTCCTGGGAGGGACAGAGTCCAGTCCAGACCAGGATCAGAAAACAGAATGGAAGTATCATCACATTTTAGAAAAGTGTCTCACTCCCCACTCCAAGAGGTAAGACTTCAAAACTCAAGAGGAGTGGTATGACACACTGATACAACAGCAGAGGGCTGGATTTGACCCAAAAGAGCTTTTCCAATCCTATGTTCCTGTGCTTTGGCAAACAATGATTCAAAATTTCCCAACACATGACAGTTGTAGGGCACAGTATCCAGCAGTGAAATCTCTGGGCTTCAGAATGTACCCACGCAAGTGAGATGCTCAGCGACACTCACCTTCTGGAACAAGGAAACACAATGAAAAAAAATAGGGCTAACACAAAGGGTCTATTGCTCTTCCTCTTCAATACTAGATGCAGAATTAATTTTTTCTAAATAACTCCAGAGCTAGCAATAATTTTTTCCTGGATTGTTATGTTTTTCACACACATGCCTTGCCCCTGAAAATAAGAAAAGTGTTGCTGAAAAGTTTAAAATTTGCCCAAAATTTCTAGTGGTTTCTTTTAACATTTTAACTGTTGAATGTCTTGTTCCCTTCTCATCCTGTTTCTTTCTCCTTCCCAGTTTCCATCAAGGAAAAGCTCCGGGAAGTTAACAGAAGAAAGAAAGGCAGCTTTGGGTTTGCCTTGGAGAGAAAATTCTGCAAAAAACATTACCTCCCCCAAAACCAGACTTTAGGAAAGAAAGTCACAGCAAATTCCTTAGGGACTTCGTAAAGGGTTGAGTGTCTCCGAGGGAGTAGTGGACGCACAGCCTCGTCCCTCAGCATCCGCAGCCCTCCCGCTCTGCCAGTCTGGTTATCTCCGGAACCCCTCGCCTCGCCCGCGCTTGCTGCTTGATCCCGTCCCACCGGGACAAGTAATGGGGCACGCACAGCCCCATGGAGCCAGCCAGCACCTGCCAGGTCGGGTGGAAACAGAGGGCCGGCCCCGGATCGAGGGTGCCCGGAGTAGAGGTGCCAGCTCCGGTGGCCCCGAAGGAGGGATTGCGGGACAGAGGGGGATGCGAGCCCCGGAGCAGCAGTGCCCGCGCGGGTGGTGGCATCCTGGCGGCGGGGCGTACCAGCCCGAGGGAAGGAGGGTGCCGGTGCCGGAGGAAGGAAGCCCGCCAAGCGTTTGCCGGCCTCGGGGAAAAGATGTCCGGAGGCGAAGAGCCTTCCCGGCGGGCCCGCGCACTTACCGGCGTTGTTCATCTTCCACCCCAACTTCGCTCGCCGGCTGCCCCGGGCGCTCAGTGCATGGTCCCGAGGGGCCGCCGCCCTCGCCCCTCGCGGGCGCGCCCGGCCCTCCAGCCCGTGCGGGGCACGGGAGCGCAGCGGGGCGGCCGGACGCGGGCGGCGGTGCCGGCGGGGGCGGTCAGCGCCGCGCGCCTCCGCCCTGCTCCGCGCGCGGCCCGTCGGGGGGCGGTGGCGGCGCCGGGGCTCCGCACGGCCGGCGGCGCGCAGGGCCGGACCGGGCGGGGCAGGGCCGGGCGGGGCCGGGTCGGCTCCGTGCAGGCAGCCCCCGCTGCGCGGCGAGCCCGGGGGCCCCCGCGGGGAGCGGTGGAAGGGACGCGGCACAGTGCAGCGGGGTCCTTCGTTCGCCCTTTCACATGCCCCGTTTTCGTGTTCCCCACACCCTTTCCACCGCCCTTGGTCTCTCTTTGCCCCCTGCTTGGTCCGTCTCTCTCCATCCCCACTCCCGCTTTCTCCCCTCCCTCCATATCACTTCCATCCCCCTCTCCCTCCTTCCATCCTTTCCCCCCCTTCATCCTTTTCCTCCTGCCCATCCTTCCTTTTTCTCCATAATTCCCCCCCCCATCCATCCATTCATCCTTCCTCATTCATTCATTCATCCATTCATTCACATACACCACCACCTCATCCCACCCCACCCCCGACCCCCCACCCCCCGCTCCGTCCCCCGTGGGACACGACCGCCCCAGCCTAGGAACCTCCAGGGAAGGAGGCTCGGGGAAGCCCCCGCCCCGTTCCGCCCCCGGGCGTTTTTTCTTAACCAGGAGCATCCCTGCGGAGTCGACAGCACCTGCTGCTGGAAGCGGGATCTGAGTGCAGGTGAGCAAGGCACGGTCCCTCGCACACAAACCACGCTTGCTCAGAGCAGTTTCAGACAGCTGCAGACTGCTGTCTTTTTCCCCTCTCCCATAAACCAGCTCCTGCTCAATGAAGTTAACGCAGGCACCCAGTTTTGGGGCTGGTAGCAGCACTAACGCCCAGACAAAGTTGATCACCCCCTTCCTCTCAGTGGAGACATAATATAGCCCAGTGGGGCTGGTCTTGCTCACGCAAGGAAGCTCAACTTTACAAATTTCCCTCCTGTGTTAAAGAAATCCCAGGAGCGCTGAGCTGACTTCAAGATTCGCTTCCCTAGTCGGAGAGGGGCCATTCCTTTCCGGGGCAGGAAGGTTGTTTGCAGCAACCCCAGAGTCCTGCAGGGCAGGAGGCTGGGGATGGGGAGAAGCAGTACGTTGTACCTGCCCAGCGTCCTGCCCTGGGTGTGTGTGAAGCAGTCAGGTCCTGCTTTGACATTTTGAATCCCCCAGGAATCACGACAACTGCTAATACCATCCACAGCAATTTCATTTTAAATGCTGTTAGTTCTGCTTTTGCAAAGGGCCTAATAACTAACATCATTCTGCTGGCAGATGCTCTGTGGTATAGGCAAAGCTCTTTTTCCTGACCTTTCAATGCTGTCGCACTGTGACGGATGGGGTACAGGGTGCCTTACACTGTACTGCACAGACCTCTGAAGAGAGGACGCAAGTGGTGAGGGAAATAGAGTTGAATCCTTCTTTCTGTGAGCTTGAGTTTCTCCCTCTGAGGCTGTATCCAGGAATGATGGGTTCTGGTTCTCTAGATGACCCTTCTTGTATCACTATACTCTAAGCAAGCATTTGCAATCTTGTCTGTTTTTAGAGATGGATAAATTCACAGTAGCAGCTCTTTCATTACTACTCTGACAGATATAAATGGGGGGATGGAAAGGCCTATATATTCCCTCATAGCATAATGTGTTTGGTCTGTACCCTGGTTCAGAGAACGAAATGGGTTTTCCTGGTCCACCTATGACCAACAGTCATCCAGCCTTCTCCCATCTTCATGTTTTTCAAGCTGAGCTCTGTTTCTTTATAGGCAGTCTTTCAGGACATGTATCACAATCCTTCACCCCATCTCTTCTTTAGGGTCTATAGGTTTGTAATTCAGGTTTGGGGGGTTCTTTTTTAGTGTTCTGGTGTCAGTAGCCTTACCAAAAGAAATTTTCTTGCATTGAACTAAAAATGGGGGGGGGGNTCCTAGTATGTCGAATTTTAGAAACCAACATTGCCTTATAAAACTTCATATGCATCATGTCTTAGTTGCCTGAGAAATCACCTATTTTCATGGTATTTTGATATTTCCTGGTGCATTACAGCTGGTAGTATGCCAGCCAGGAAACTACAGGACAGGGAGAAGTGGTTCAACAGCACATCCCTGTCGGTGATCTGGCAAAGACCAAGTGTGTAGGTCTATAGGGAAGCTAATCCCCGGTGTTTATGTCTGTAAGGGTGCCTGGGACACTTGAAAGGCTTAATGTATAGAGGACAATTGTTATGATGGCATGGATTAATGATGATCAGATCTGCTTTAACATTATTCTACAAAAGCATTTCAATTATTCTGGTAAGCTGGTGCTAGATGTCACAGAAAGGGAAATCATTTACTAAAGCAGGATGGGAAAAAATGAAGATGTGTTAATAACCACATGCATTCCTTGGTATGGGACATTAAATGTAAAATGTCGGCAGCTGTGATGAGCTGAATATGGTAATAGACACCTATGGTAAATACTGGTAGGCAAACACTTTTTAGTAATTTAACTTTGATGTGATGGAATAGCACTGGGAGCATTTGTACACTGATGTCATTGCTACCTGGTAACAAACTCCTGTGTCTATGGAACTTTATGTGTCCTTTAGTGACTGGCATGTCATCTCTCTCACACTTTCGTGGTTTCTTTTCCTTTCATGCTCAAAAGCCTAACTTAGACCAACAGGCTCAGAGGCAGAATAGTAGGGTGTTCTTTAAGTGACAGCTTGTCCCTGGCCAAGTGCCCAGGGAGCCACAAGAGCCACTGCCAGGGAGGTGCTGTATTAGAAGTAGAGGTGCATTGGCAGGCATGCATCTTAAGTCTGTAGCGCTGTAGCACTCCAAGATCCTCCAGTTTGAAGTTAATGCTCTCTCAAGAGCTATTGGTACAGCAGGAAGTTGGCAGACCATCCCTTGGATGAGATCTCAAAGATTCACCACTAGTGAATGCTTCCTTGAAAGAGAGAAATTCAAACAAATATTGCCATGTCTTTTGGCGACTGAGATTAAATCCTTGACCCTCCAGGAGCTCACTGAGTAGCTAAAGCAGAAGTGTCCTAAAGTGAAGCCTTGTTCATGTCAAAGCTTGACAGCATTATCTGCTCATCTCAGTGCAACTCAGGACAATACTTTTTGTCATATAAAGATAATTTCTTCCTATTTTTGAGCAGCAATGTACCTTCTATGATAGACATTTTGCTTGCTTCCTTCACTCTACATTTGTGTTCTTCTTTACATCAAAACTGATTGTAAAGAACCTCTTGAACATATGTCATAGACTTGACCCTGATTTTATATCCTTGTCAAAGGCAAGAGAAGCAAAGACAAACACAAAGGGAGTGGAGAGGAAGAGAAGAGTAGGAGGGTTATCGCTACAAGATGCTGAATACTCTGTCCAACACCAGCAGTTTGTTACCTCGTAGCCTATCTTTTTTTTTGCAGCACCTATTTTTTGCAATGAGAGAAGGGATTACAATTACCAGTTATGACTAACTGCAAATGTGCTGTCACTTATCTAGTTAAGAGAATAGACTGCAGGAAATACTAGATTTTAAAGGATGGTTGATGTGTACAGAGCCCAGAATGCTGTAGGAGAGGGATGCTAGAAGGATAGTGGGGTCAGTTCCTGGCAGACCAGTCTGTGTTTGTATTCCTTACAAAGGAATACAACTGTGAAATACTCTAAATATATCTTCAACTCTTACTTGATCAAATGAATATCTGGTTGTTTCACGTGCCATTTTCAGTAAAGGGCCCCTAGCAAGAGCACCAGTCCTGTCAGGAAGAAGGTTTATGTGTTTCCATTCAGGTTCATGGGACCATCAAGGTTCCTCTGATGCATCAAGTTGATGAGATTTTTACTGCTTAGTTTTATCGTAAGAATATTTGTAGTCAATGGTGCAAAACTGGAGAAACCCCACAGCTGAGTCCACTCATTGTTCACTGCCATGGAGATTTTCTTCCCTTCTCAACTGCCCAGATGTCTAATTCTCAAGTCCTTGCTCAGTTTTGGCCCATATCTTACCCAGGCATGGCTTTATCTAATGTGGCTTAGCTTGGACAAGGATGTGTCCAAAAGAATGTTTATCTTCACTCAATGTTGTGTGACCATTCTACACTTCAGAGCACTCGGTGCCTGTATTTGTAAAATATCAATAGAGCTCTACTGGCAACAAACAGAGAAGTAGCTGAAAACACACTAGTATGGATTTGCCTACTGCAGTTACTTGTTTTTTCAGCCTGTCACACCCTCTCAGACACTGTATATTATATAAAGCGTGAGAGGAAATAGCATCAGAGAGAATGAAATGGTGACCTGGGAGCCGAAGGATGGCAGATAGGTGCTTCAGACATCACTCAAAATAAGCAACTGTAAGTGAGGAACTATATCATTGAGGGTCAAATGTTATGCAGGTGTAAATATGATGTCAGTGAAAGAAAAATTGGGCACCGAGTTAAAAAGGCTGAGACTTAGCTTAAACAAACTCATCAGCAGTTCTAGCCTCATTGGTGCCAGAGCTGAATTTCACTCCTAGATTTCATCTGCAAAAGGGGGAAAAAAACCCCACCCAGCTGGAGAAATTATGGCTGGTTTCCTGCATTTGATGGGAGCTTGAATTGTAGAACCCAAATAAATGAAATGGCAGTGAATCACCAACAAGAGAAAAGGTTATGGCAATGATGGCTACTGCTACCTCTGAGCATTGTTTTGAACCACAAGTAATTACACACCTCATTTTACCAGGGCTCTATACTGGGTGCAATGTGCTGTGAGAGAGTTACATACAGGGAGGAAGTCAAACACCCATTTCCTCTCAGCACTTGGATTTGTTTTGGTCTCGTGCCAATGAAAGTCTCAATCCAGGCACCTTCCACCACAAATCCTTCCCTTAACTTTGCTGCCTACTTATCACTGGGGCCTTTTTGGCTATGGTAAACGTTGGCTGCATCTATTAGCGCAGCCACTGACTTGCAATGGGGCTGGCAGCTGTGTTCTCCATTTCCTGCCCAGGCATCTGCTGCCTGATTGGAGGAAAATAGTTCTTAAACCTTCTTCAAAACAGGAAGCTTCTCTTCTCCCTGCTTCCTGAGGTACAGGAACCGTCTCCGAAGCAACCCCTGGACAAAGAAGGCTCCTATTAACCACTGGAGTGCCATAGCAGATACAGTGGGAAGTCATAATTCAAGCCATAATCACCCCTGAAGGCTGGAAAGTGCCTCTCTGTGCACCACTGCTCACACCTCTCTGTGGCCACACTGCCATGTCATGAAACAGCCTGGAGGTTAATTAGCAGATGATAATCCTATCCATTGGAAGCATTTGTAAATGCTTTTCATCTTCATGATTAACTATTGATCCCGTATTACCCATCTCTGGAACATAATTTTGTAATATTGCCCATCCACCTTTGCATTGGCGAGGTAACTGAACACGTAACACATTGCCACTCTCTCTTTTTTTAATGATCGCTACTTATATCATACAAATATTATTCACCTAAAAATGTTGACATCTCATGCTTTACTCACTGAATAGTTTCCTATTTAATAACCAAGCCTCCTTGAGTAGTCTGAAGTAGAGCTTTCAGCAAAATCTGCTTTACTGTACTCACTGTAAACTGTAAGAGGAATTTTGTTCCTAGTTTATGATGTCCTTGTACATTCACAAGATGATCCTGGCCCCTGAGACCTGCCAGGCTGCTTACATGAAACAAGAGAAAGATTTCGGCGTTGGCTTTGGCTGAACTGTGGACCTGGTGTATTCTACAGACACCTCCCCCACTGTGGATCTTTTACTCTCCAAACCAGGGACCTTTCTAAGGGCAGTCTGCCAGCACTCCTATTGCTCCAGCTACTCTGAACGGTGTGCACACAGCCTGTCTCTGCCTGTGTACCCATGCTTGGCTGATCAACCTACTAGCCAATTATTTACAGCACCTGCAGAAATGAGTGGGTCTTTAAATTATCTTCTCTATGGATTGCTTTGGTGACATCTTTTCATGAAGAAGGAAGACTGTGACTGGCCACGAGGCTCAAATACACTGGATGCCACTGGAGATCTCAGTGGCAAAAGACCTCAGTAAAATAACCCACAAAACCAGCAAATAAAAAACATGTTTTCTATTTTTCAATGGCAGGGATTTCAATCATGCTACATTTTTCAGTGAAAAAAGGACTTACTTGATTTTGGCTTTTAAAAAGAGAATATTATTTTATGTGTGTTTTGCTAACAGCTGATAAATATTTCTGCAGATGGACTTCAAAGAAAAACATGTTTTTCTGTCTCTACCAGCCTTTTACTTCCTTGTTTGACACAACTGCAAGAGAGAGTGAGTGTTGAGGAATGCGGGCGTAGTTCTGCCCATTACTATATGTCTTTTTTTCCCAGATCTAGTTTTGCTTACAGATATAAGACAAGGCAAAACATGTTTTTCTTCATCAGGAAAGGAAACTACAGCTATTTTTTTCTGCCAACTTAAAAAAAAAATTACATATATATTATTTTTTTCCTGATACAAAGGTCAAACCGATGACTTGCATTTTATTCGTAAATTACATTTTGAGACATGCTGGCATTTTTCAGAATGACAGCTGAATGACTGCTTGTGAGGGCTTGTGATTTTGAAGAATAAGTGCCAAAAATTATCAAGAACGGTTGTAACTAGACTTCTCTGTGTTTGTGAAAACACAATGTTCTTACAAATATTGGTAGGTCTGTGTAAATCCATAACCTCGTTATAAATTCAGAAATGGACCTAAAGTTGTCAGTATGGTAAAAGCTGAGAAACTGTGTAGTGTTAGCTCATTTATATTGCATTTATTGTAGATTATAATTCTGACAAAGTAACTCGTAACAAACATCTTCGGTCTTACTGTAACACACAACATCAAGGTGAGCTTTCTCTTAACCTATAGGGTATAGATATATCGAATAGAACTATAATTAGAGATGCTAATTATAGCAGTGCAAGGCCTTAGTGGGTCTTAGTACTGCTCATGACTGCACATGCTCTAGAAAATCAGGTGTGTGCAAATAAATATACAAGCATATATTATTGAGTGTGTATAAAATTTTCAGATGCAGACAATGGGCCTGAATGCTTTAATTTTGGTGAGTCCACCCTCAGCTCATTTGAACTTGACCTCCAGAAATGCTGTCTACAGCTGTAGTGGCAGCTGGAGGCATTGTAGATGTTAATGGGCTAAACATCTTTAATTGGCCTTGCAAAAAACTGAATAATATGAATTTTAGTGGCAACTCTGAAAGTCTCTTTATGGGTGTTTTCTGCTTTTAAAGTTTTACTTGCAGCTTGACTTTACACATTATATCTAATTAAAATATTTTGGCTTCTTGGTGGAGTGATACGAGTGAATAGAAAATTACATGACTCTAGACAAAGCTATTGTTTTACATTTCCCTGGAAAGCCACATGACCAATTGAGTGATCTTGTGCAGATAAAATGTGGCTATTTGGAATTTTAACACAGGTAAAAGTGAAATAAAATCTGGGGGCTTAATAGACCTGTTCATAGTGTAGTAAGTGTTGGTAAGATAAAAATACTTGATTTGGTTAGACAGTTTGTCTGGTGAAACATATACACAAATCAACAGCAATTTAATGTCATTGAGTACTTTGTCAAATATCATTCCCTGTTTCCTGTAGGACAACTGTCATCTGTCTTCTTCAGGTGATTACTTGAGCCAATAATGACAAAATGTAAGGGTTGTTAGAGAAATCGTGCTGGCCAGTGTGTGGTATGCAAAGGCAAAGCTTGCTTTGTAGGTGGGTATTGTAAGAACCTAAATTTGCATGGGGACTGTTAGCCTGGAAGGTACTGTAAGTTGCTTCCTATCCAGCTCCACATTGCAAAATGTCTTCCTTCCAGCTGCCAGGGGAATCTCTAGGGATGTTGCATAACTGTGCATGGGGCCACTCATGGAATGAGCGCAGTTCATAAAAGACAGGAGATGAACGCCTAGATAGGCCAGCTAGCTCATGACCATCACACATACTGTGCTTTTCGCAAGGGTCTGGCAGGTACCCTGCTTGGTCTGTTGTGTTGGCAATATTACTTTGATGGACAGGTAGACAAATTATTTGTGTCATGCAGTGTGTGGCTGAGCCAGTCATCTGTTGTTTTATGTAACTCAGGCCTACATGTTGCACGCTTTCCACCATTGACTGCTGTCTTAGCGGTTCACAGAGCTCATTGTTATTTCTCCAGGGGAAGTTCTGCTGTTCATTTTAATGTGCCCATTCTCCACAGGAAACATTCCATCTTTTTGCTTATTTTCATTCCTGTTGACTTCCTCTTACTTGTATGCTTGTGGGTGAGCCGGCGGGGTCCATTTCCATTCCCTAGTGCGTGACTTGCATTAAATGTAAGACATGAACATTTTGGCAGCGACTTTTCCACCCAAGAAGTCAACAGGCAGAGAGGAACACTCACTATCTTTCCCTGACCAAGCATGTGCAGCAGGCCACTTTCAGACACATACTGATTAAGTAACTGCTGGTGAGAACCTCAGTAACATAACTGTTCCCTTTGACCACTGACTTAAATATTGTGCGTTTTTACCTCGGGGGGGAGAGTTCTGGGAAAGCAACAGAAGTCTCTTTCCGCAAAAACCCAGCACTTCTGTATAATTATTTCCTTGGAAAAATTAGCTTCCTGTTTTCAGCCCCTCTCCAGAAGAGCCTCCTCATCTTCCTATGAAGCGTTCACTTTGGCAGCCTCATGAGAGCCTGGCAGTATCGCTTTACCCCGGGCCTCTGGCCACGGAGGACCCTGGGCCGTGCACATGCCCTGGCAGCCACTCCCCGTGGGCACCGAAGCCCTCCCCGTGGGCACTCGCCCCCATCAGCCTTGTGCCCTCAGTCTGCCCGCACTTGGCAGCTGTGGAGCAAAGGGCCTCAGCTGCTTCTGGAGCTGCCCGGCAGGTCGAGCCTCCTCTTTTGTACAGCCGAAGGAGACACTGCCTGTGTTAGTGTGAATATTCAAATACAGCTGCTATTTATTGCCTTGTTTTTCAAGGAAAGCCTTTAGTACGTTCAGAGACTCAGGGAATTTCCACTATTTTTCTCAGCACCCCCACCACCCAACCCCTTGGCCTTCAGACACACACATTGTGTTGTTTTGACGTAATTTTAAGCAAATATTTTGCCACCAAGAGGCAGTGTAGGGTCACAGAGGTCCTCCAGGCTTGGGCTGCAGGCTTTCAGCCCTCCCCAGTAAACAATAGCTCTATAACTCATTAAAACTCCCTTTTGATTACTTTTTCCTGTTTCTGATTGTTTTGGAGCAGCAGGGGTGAATTCCACACTCAACAAACTTCTTGTTCCTGCTGCTAAATTTAAATGTCTCTGAACTGAAAGGATTTGCTAATCTTTTTGACAATAATTCCATCAAATAGAAATTACAGCTGTAAACAAGATTTAGGCTATATATGAATGCTACAAGGGAATTGTGACTTGGTTTAGCAGAATAATTTTTATGTCTAGGATTTTTTTTAATTGTCTTGTCTTTTCAGACAGAAGAGTTTACCAAACCTTAGTATCTTCTCTGCTGGTTACTCTAGCCTCTTAATTTTCAGATTTAGTGATAGTCACATTCTCCTATTGGGACCTGCATGAAACCAAGCTGGTAATCATCTTTCTTGCTTGTCTTTTATCCCCTTCAAATTCATGCATTATCACTGATTCAGCACTCCTATTTCTACCTCCATTCTCTGAATACTTTTTCACTGCAAGGTTTTCTCCTACTTGCGAGTCACCCAATTTATATGATATACCTGTAAAATTCCCCTGTCCAGATGAGTTTCTTGACAATTAACGCATTCCATCTTTTTTTATTCCAAGAGTAAGCTCCTGATTTTTTTTTCAGCAACCCCTATTTTCCTTGTAGACTAGATACAGACTAATCAAGTAATAATTTTATTTGATGGACAGCTAGAAGAATTTAGGAAGGTGACTTGAACAGAACTGAATTCAAAGTAAAAATATGTGCATGTTTATCCATCCACATCCTTGTATCACATGCACTGACCACACGTGCCTAGACCCTAATCTGCTTAATATATACTAATCTAGCATGAAACCTTCTTGGCAGATATAATCCAAAAAGTGATAAAATAACCAACTGAAATGTAATCTGTATAGCAGGGGTTCACATGTGGATTTCATTAGCAAGACAATAGTTTACTTATGTTATCTTTAAACCTACAACTAGGATCTATGGGGGAATGAAGTATGAACATGTGTAAGATACAGGGCATCCTGAAGACCTCGTGGGGTCAATCTGCTGTTATTATTTGTTAAGTATGCCAAGGAAAAATATTTTTTCCTGTCCAAAGAGCTGACATCTTAAACAAAAGTGAAACAGACTGCAATAAACAGATAAATACCCAGTGTCCTGTCCCCCACCTCCACTTCCTCCCCCCCTCGGTTCCCCATTTGGTTTGGTTTTGAATTTATGTTTGTTTGTTTTACTTCTGTTGCTATTTGTTGAATTTTACACACCCTCTGAGCAGAACATCTGTAAAAGGACAATGTGGTAGATTCTAGGGTGGAGTCTGCGCCTAGAAGGCAGAATGATAAAAAGACACTTCCTGGAGAGAAATATACAGCCTTTTCTTTTTAGCAGCTTAGCTACTAAAGTTGCCCTTTGCAGGAAAATCGAGGGACAGAGAGAAAACTGTTCCATCTGTAGCAGGTCCTGTGTAGTCCCGCAAGGTTTGCTGCTACACCAATGAAATTGGTACCTGTGCTTAAGGACTATGGATTGGGGTTTAATAGGCAAATTGGGTATCATCTGCCCTGAGCTTCACAGAAATCCTTCTGTAAACTCCTGAGAAGATCAGGAGGATAAACTGGTGCCCTCCAGAGGAATGAATGTCTGCCACTGAGCAAGTACACAGATCTTGTGTCCTAATAGGTTTCCAATGGCTTCACCTGGATTACCCAAAGAGAATTTGGCCCTTTGTTTGTCTTCCAACCATCTCCTAGGACTGTGCTCCCATAATTACATTATTTTGAGTATTATGTAACTTACCTCAGTTAAACTCCTGATGGGTCAAGTCACCTTAAGTGACTGATCATGGTAGCTGATAGATAATGTATGAAAGATATGGTATGTCCTGGCCACCAGGTAACCTCACAACCCTAATTGTTACTAGTTAGTTTACTACAAAGTGAGGAAAAAAAAATAAAATCCTAGTTTTGATGGTTATGAGCTTTTTATCAGGTTCAACTGAACTGTTAGGCATATAAACTATAATATGCTTATTGTGTTGAGATATTTACATATAGAATCATAGAATATGCTTAGTTGGGAGGGACCCATCAGGATCATCTAGTCCAGCTCCCAGCCCTGCACAGACACCCAAACAATCCCACCGTGTTGGCCATGTTGGCCCAAGGGTCCTTGAAGTCAGCCAGGCTTTGTGCTGTGACCACTTCCCCAGGGAGCCTGTTCCAATGCCCAACCATGCTCTCGGTGAAAAACTTTTTCCTGATAGCCAACCTAAACCTCCCCCACTCAAATGTATTGTATATGTTTTACACATATACACTGATTATTGCGTGAATATATACAGACATACATATGTTTATCCAAATATGCACACACTGATACTTATTTTAAAGAAAATAAAATACATATGCTGTCCTAAAGAAAATGAAAATAAAAATAATTGTGTCATAGGTTTGAAAAGAGATGTTTAAGTTTTTTGCTAGGGTCCCGTTCCCCCCCCGCTCCGTTTCTCCCGGGATGGGGGGAGGTGTGTAAGTGGGGGGCCGGTGCGAAGCCGCTGGCGTTGGGCAGCGCGGGGGAAGGGCGGAGGTTCCCCGGGAGCGCGGATGCTTGGGGTGGGGCACGGCGGGGGAGTCTTTTGTTCGAAGGGGTTTTGGTTTTTGTCGGCCGAGCGGGCGGGTGCCCGGTTTCGGCCGCCTTTTTTTTTTTTCTTTTCCGGGGAGGAAGTTTTTCCCCACGGGACACCTCGCGGAGGACGACTGAGGGAGAGAGACCGACCCATCTCAGAGCGAGGTATTCTGCTTTCGAGAGTGCCTTTGGGAAAAAAGACTCTTTCATTGCTGGCTGCGAAGCCATCGCTGCTGCGAGCACACGTGGCTGCGAGCAGCTCTTGAGTTGCCGGGACATTTTGCCTTCATTTCCCCCCACTTCCCCCCCCCCCCCCCCCCCCCCCCTTCTGGGGAATTGGGACTTTGCTTTTGTTTCTTCTGAAAGTTTTTTATTGCACCATTTGTTGTTTATTCAGATTTTTAATAAAAAGCTATTCCTTTTCCACACTTCCACCTGAAGTTTCTTAATTTCTGAGTTGTTAATATCTTGTTAAGCTTAGACAAATTGTGTTCCTGGAACAAATATTTCAGTGTTTTGCTTTTTTTTTTTATTTTTTGCATACTATGTATGAGTGTGACTCATATTTTTGTGGAACGCATTTATTTTAAAATAAGCACAAATGAGATAAGCATTTTTACAGCTGAGCTTCAAAACTTAGCACCTCAGGAAGCCTTCCATCATCCCCATATATCACCATTGGTGAAACAGCACTCAAATCAGTCCAACAGTTTAATTATCTGGGAAGCATCATCTCCTCAGACGGTAAGATTGATGCTGAAATTGACAACAGGTTAGCAAAGGCATACAGTGCCTTTGGTAAACTCCATAAAAGAGTGTGGCAAAACAAACACCTGAAGAAAAGTACAAAGATCAGTGTTTACAGAGCCATCGTGCTGTCTACTCTTCTATATGGTTCTGAATCATGGGTCATTTACCGGCACCACTTGCGTCTCTTAGAACGCTTCCATCAGCGCTGCCTCCGTACAATCCTCAACATCCACTGGACTGACTATGTGACCAACACGTCTGTCCTTGAACAGGCAGCAGTCCCAAGCACTGAGGCCATGCTGCTGAGAACTCAGCTGCGCTGGGCAGGGCACGTCTCCAGGATGCAGGACCATCGCCTCCCTAAGATCGTGCTCTGTGGGGAACTTGCCACTGGCTGCCGCAAGAGAGGAGCCCCGAAGAGGAGATACAAGGACTGCCTGAAACAATCCCTCAGCCTTGGCCATATTGACCACAACCATTGGTCTACCCTGGCCTCCAATCGGGAGGCCTGGAGACACACCATCTATAACGCTGCTGCTGCTTTTGAGAACACACGCAGGATCACTCTCGAGGAGAAAAGACAGCGCAGAAAGAATCACATCTCGTCGATATCACCTGGAGAGTCTTTCTGCTGCACCTTCTGCAACCGGACTTGTCTATCTCGCATTGGCCTTTTTAGCCATCAGCGCGCTTGTAGCAAGCGTGGGTAGAGCCCCTCTCAAATCTTCGTTCGCGAAGCCTAGCCATGATGATTATTGATATACAGGGACTTGTGAATTAAATTCTGTAAGTACCTTCTATACTCACTAGTTCATTAAACTCTTTGCCTCAGAAAGGGTGTGTGCCTCCACTGTAAAGGGGGAGCACTTGTCTTCAAGGATAAAAGGGAACACCTTTCTACACAGCCTGGAGAAGGTAGTGCTACTAGGGGATAACTAGTGGGTTTAAATTCTGAATGGAAATTTAAAAGTCATCTTGACATAATAGCACACTGAGAATATTGCTGCTTCCACAGCGTGACATGTTCCTGTGTACATGAACAAGCATCATTTTCTCATGGTGATCTTCATGGAGATTTATTTTACATATCTTTCATGCCTCTGGCATGACAAGCAATGCACCACTGTGGACTATGCTGTCAGAGACAGAGATTCCTGTATAAACAAAGGTGCATGACTTTATAGTCATGACAGGCTTGTATGAACCATTGAAACCACACTGGTTATATATAGTAAGTTAATGACTTTTGAAGATTTGTTAAGTCAATATCACTGTGATTTTACCTTTTTCTTTTTTTCTTTTGGCTACTTGCAGTATATTAAAAAATAGTATGGTGCTTCCATATGTGTAGATATTGAGACTGAAGGCTTGGCTTTAGCCTCAGATCAGGAAATAGGGCATGGTGCAAAGATCTGTACATTCCAGGTACAGCTAGCTGAGACTGAATAAGGAGTATAGCCAGCCTTCATTGCTAGAAAGGTGAGCTTAGGCACAGTGGCTCTAGAGAACTTCAGAGCTCCTTCTTACCTTAAGACCAGGCATGGCATGGAGGAAGTCTTTAATCCAGTTTCAATGCCTGGATTTTGCTCTTTTCAACCCTGTTAAGGAGAGTTCTCCTACTGTAGCATAGCAGTTTACATATGACTCAGGTTAGATTTCGAAGCTAAGTTAGTTTAGCTAATTTAGCTTCTAAAGGAGCACCTCACATGCAGGGTGACACTAACTGATACCCAAATGTCTGTGTACCTCTGCGAAAGAAAAACCTGGTGTGGGGATTAAATAGAAACCTTCCAATGTCCCCTTGTTTTATCTGGAGTAGATGATGAGGCAAGGCGAAAAGCATAGAGTGTAGCCAGGTAAGGACCCCAAGTCCAGCACCGAAGATAACTATAAGGTTGAAATATTGGACAGCAATTGGCCAACTTTGTCACTCACTCCTTGCAGTTGAGAACACGCAGTCACTGCAGTTCATTTCAGCACTGCTGTCCATAAATGTTGTACATGCTGTATCCAACATTCCAACTTGTGTTTGCACAGTGTTGCAGGGTTAGAGGGGAAAGGGTCTGGCTGACATTCCTGCACTTGTCTATAGGAGTATATATCAAAGAGCATACACTCCTAACTCCAAGGAGTTACTGAGTCCTTTAGTCTTAAAGATGTTATTTCTGCTGCCACTGTCTTGTTTTTTCTGCTGGGAATCAGTGAGCTTGCCTTTGCATATCTAAAGTGTTCAACATCTGTATCCAGCCTGTCACTGAATGGAAATCCAGCCAACCCTCCTGATTCCCTGACTCCTTTCCTGTGCAGCTTTGACCCCATAGCGTCAGGAAGGTTTGACTGCTTCCATAAAGATCTTTGGGGGAAAACACTTAAGAAACAAGGTGATCTAAATAATCTGCAATTTATGCATCAAAGCCATAAAGCTGGCTTTGATGTTGGGAAGACAAATCTTCCTGAATATTTGTTTTAGACCAGACTGAAAATCGGATACTTTTGGCCATCATTTATGGCACAGACCAGACTTTGTGGAAGCAAGATTTGCACTTGGATTTGCCTTGGCAACTTGCTGTTGAACCCATGTGCTGTATATAATCTGTACAAATTAAAGTGCATCTTTCATTAAGTGTTCAGGAATAGACGCTCTGAACAGCTTGTGTTCAAAATAAAGACTGCTCCACTTAAGTCTGTCTTATACAAGTGAGAGTGGATCAAGAGGCTTCCCTGGGAAATCCAGATTATGGTTATTTCCAAGAAAATAAACATTGATCTTGATTCCTACTAGACAGTTCTTGCCAAGGAGTTGAAGTGACTTCTCTCAGAGTAGCAGCTCCCCACAGATACAGTATGGCATTTATGTAGAAGAAAATTGTCAGGAGTTCATGGTGCTTTGGAACCAGCAGATCGCCTGTGATCATCCTTTCAAAGATGTTCACTGGCCATACATACAAAAATGCAGCTGCCACCTGCATCCCAGATTGAGAAGGGATGACATCAACAGTCAGTGGGGGTGTGTTGTGAAAGATAAAGACGACCAAGCAGCTGAAGATCTTCCTGTGAATTTTTCTCATTTCTCAGATCTGAATCTGTCTGAATTTTATCTCATTCCTAACTGCTTTATGAGGTATCTCAGACTGTGTAAACAGTAATGCAATAACGGCAGATCACAATGCACTCATCACAGACCATAAAGAATAGCCTACGAGTCAAGTAACATGCTCTCTCTAAATGATATAATGCTTCTTGCAGACAGGAATATTAATCACCCCAGGTACTGACAAGATCTGATGGAAGAGACTTTTATTAATACTATCTCCCTTGGAAGCATTTGCCATGGTAATAGTAATTTTAATAATGCTGGAACAAAATAAACTCTGTTGTCCAGTTTTGAAGCAAATGGGAACACTGAGAAAGGCAATACATAAATAGAGGGACTAATTCATGAAGGAAGTGGACCAGATTTCTCTGTTGACAGCTCAGACATGACAAGGAGAGTGGGAGGTAACTTTTTGTTTTAAAGGTTGTATTTGCTTCATCAATCATCAAAATCTTGTTAAAAAAGTCTAATTCAGTTATCATGTTCTTGTTGCTGTCCAGAAACTGAATGTATATATTAGGGGGAGCTTATGTACAATTTTAGCCTCAAGCAATTTACTGTGATTTTATTATTCTAATCTAACTGGTTCCCATGGAGTGTCTGAAACAAAATCATATCAGAGGAAGATGAATATTAACAATTCTGTCTCTCTCAGGAGAGCTAATAAAAGAATGGAGATCTATGCCTTGGTTCAATACAAAGGACTATGAAATGACCATGGAAATTTTGACATCAGTTGTCAAGATTGCTAGTTCAGTTATTTACTGCTCAGCTTGAGCACAGGCCTTTTCTGTACCCTTGCCAAGACCCAGCAAGATTACAGTGGAAATTATGAATTTATAAGGTAAATAATGAAGCATGTGACAGAAATTATCAAGGTTTAGTAGGAAAACAAAGAGCCAAAAGGACTGCATTTGATTCCCTCCTTTGTTATATTCTGTTTTGCACAAATGTGAAATCTGCCTCAGGGTATTATATACCCATTAATAATGAAAAAAACATACATTAGAGCAGTGTTGTTAGGCAGATGGCAAATTGCTCAACATTTTTTAAAAATATTAAACCCAATAGTACTATCGGTTAAGAGTTAGCTCTGAGTACCCAGTATGAGACATTCAAGCTGGGTTGATAGCTGTGACTGGGAGTGAGTCCACCAATGCTATATTACTTTCCCAATGGCAGAACTATAAACAGGCCTTTGGCTTTAAAACGTCTCAGGCAAAATGAGGAAAAATAAATTAAACTGTAGAAATTGAGACATTTTAAGACCTTTTTTTCTGGAGCAGTTCTCCTTAGTAGAGGTATCAACTAAAGAGAAGATTCAGGCTCCCCTCAATATATTTACAAGATGCACAGAAAATAACTACTGACATGAATTATCCCTTCAAAGGGAATGGTAAGACCCTTATTTAGTTGCTTGTGTGACAAGATGCTGATAAGAAATTCTAAGAAATCCCTCTCTCCCTGGCTACCTCCATTCCAGAGCTGAATTATTTAAGGAGAGAGGTAATGCTACTGTTCCTGCACATTGCTGCCTGAGATGGACATCAAGCTCCATTCAAGATTTTAATAGACTTTGGGCTGAGACTTTGTTGTTACTTTGGCCTGACATCTTACCTCTCTATTAACAAGAGCAGCCACTCAGGACACTTCAGTTAAAAGGGACTCCTATTGGAAAAGGGCAGTTTGTCTGAAATGTTTTGAGAAGGAAGACGGCAAAAAGGTGAAAATTATTAGTTTATGCCTTTCCCACAAAACAAGCTTCTTCGAAAAATGGTGTGTCAACATTGAGTTTGCAATGCCTACTATGAGTCTCCTGAGCATGAGAAATACTGCATCAGTTAAAACAGGCAGCAGTGACTATTCAGTATTTCTGGTGTCTGCTTGGCTTCTAGCTGACTGTAGATCTAGAAAATTCCCCTTTGCTTTGCTTAACTTTTTCCTGGTCCTCGTTTGAGCCCTACCTTACTCTCCTGCATAGATCGTCATCTAACTTTGTTACTCAGTCAGAAATTGTCAGGACAGGTCCCCAGTAGTAATAAAGAGATAAAAGTCACAGCCTATTTTACACAATTGTGTACTATATTGCACTCCCTTGACCATCTACTTTGTCAGTCCCCGAAGGATATATGTAGCAGCTGGAATAATAATCGAGAATTACGGCTTAGAAGGCAATTTATAATCTGATGGATAGTTTATGGCACTGATTTTCATCCCTGATGATACTAACAAAACACGACGGGGAAAATAATCACATGAAGCCAAGAATGAAACCAGCACAACAAGCTGCCAGCAAGTGCCTCTTGTCAGCCCTATACTCTCCTACAGTTACTAAAACAGAGATGTTTCCTATAAACACTAGGACAGAGCTCATGCTGAGAAATGGTGAGGAGCTCCCCAAAAGTGCTGAGCATTTAGTGTCTCCCTTGGACTATTGCAGAAGTTCATCACCTTTATGGAGGAGCTGAGTACCCCCAAAGATGGGCATCTGTCAGGAGTGTGCATTATTAGCCCTTTATTTTTTGCACAACATACATTTGCTCTTTAAAAATGCACTTACACCCACTCCCAGTTATTCACTTTTTTGGTGACCTTTAAGCGCACATATTAAAAGGATACTGCCAGTGCAGAATAACAATGTGTTATTTCTGTAATAATGTGTATATGTAATACATACATAATGTGTTTATGTGTGTGATATGAGACAAATTGAACTGAAAATCTGGGAAGCATTTAAAACAAATCCTGTAAAGAGAAAAAAAAGACAATTCAAAACAAAGCCCCAGAAAACTTTGTGGTTTTCCTGCAGTGATGGTGTTT